>NC_092635.1:56312257-56612257 GCF_039555335.1 Amphiura filiformis
AATTCCAAAATTTCCTCCAAGTTCCAAAATTTCCCTCCAAATGCCAACATTTCCTTCCAAATGCCAAAATTTCCCGTCTTCAGTATTTTCTGTTTTGACATTTATTGGACTTAAAAAAAAAACCTGTTTGATGTTTTTAATCATAACCACACTGCTCAGCAGTGGTGTTCATGAAATAATGAAGCGGGGATTCCGTACTACTACTACTACAAAGACTAAGGGTTACTTCAGCTGTATGTTTTCTGATGTTTATCTTAAATTGGAATGGATGAATAAAGAAAGAAATAAAGAGTGAAGTAAATATGATGAGTCATGAATGCTAAAATTTGCAAGTGCAAATGTAATGTATCATTTATTGTATTTCTGCCACAGATTGTCTACATGAAGGACGGTCGAATTGAGCGCCAGGGAACCATGAATGAGATTCGTAAAATGGATCCAGAATTACATCAGCGATGGGAAGAGATGATCGAGCAGATCGAAACGGAATCGGAATCAGAATCAGAAGAGGAGAGTAAGACGTACAAGGAACGTGAAGAGTTGAAGCGAAGCATTTCCACTACGAAGGAGAAGAAAGGACACGCCAAACAGGGCAATGGTGTGAATGGTGCGCCAGATGCAGGTACAGTTTTATCAAGGGGTTGACAGTGATTCGCCGATTCTCCAAATTTGGCCAAATTTGCACGTTATGGTATGCTATACAGAAGTTGCCGGGAATCACAAATTTGGTACCAGCATGGGCGCCGCCATCTTAGGAAAAGGGGGGTGCTGGCGACCGTCGACTCGACGGTCGCCAGCACCCCCGAACACGTCCTGCAGCTCCCAGCACCATGACTACGCGTAACAGTACATGTTCCCGACTGTCAATCATCAAGGGTCAATCACCTCGAGCTTGACAACGATATCTGAATAGACTATTACCAAGTCTTACGTGTAGGCGCGAAATTAAGGTTAATTTTTGTGATTGAAACAGTATTTTTCTTGTATAAATCTTGGTCTGGAGACCCGGGTCTGGAGAGTGGGATTGTTGGTCGATTTGATGTATTTAATGGATGCGCTAAAAATATTATTAAAAGTATTAAAAACAGCTATTCAACATTTGAAAAAATACGCTGTTGCAGGCTTGAAAAGGTCTAACCTTGGTTGCAGCAAGCCGTGATTTTCACGGGTAATTTTATTTCTTGAACGCGGAGCACGGGCGCGATGCAGCCGGTAGAAATCGCGGTAGTGTTCCAGGCCTACGCGATGGCAGGGTAATGGCGGCATCCATAGTTTTAGTACATTTATCTTCGAGTGACGCTTCCCAATCTTTATTTATTCCCTGGTTTTATTCACAATGAAATTTGTCTAGGATACCAGCAATGGGCTATTCCATTTAAAATCCACATTCCCCCTGTGGAAGATTTTAGAAATATCTTCCACAGGGGGAGTGTGAATTTCAAATGGAATTAGCACATTAGCAGCTCCATTTGAAACTCAGGGAAATATTCAGGTTGAATCTTTCTCAGAGGGTGTATGAAATTCAAATGGAGCTCTCTAATGTCCTCATTCCATTTGAAATTCATATTCCCCCTGTGGAAGATATTTCCAAAATCTTCTACAGGTGGAGAGTAGATATTAAATGGAATATCCCGATGGGGATGGATTGTGTATGATACATGAATTTATTGATCGAGCTAGGGTTGTCAAATATTGTGCAAGACAAAGTCAACAGTGATATTTATAAACTCTGGCGAGACTGATAAATTCATGTATCATGAGAAAAATCCAACCAATTTGATCATTATTATGTTGTCAGAATAAATAGCCTTCAGAAATATGCAAATGCAGCTACTTTTCGTGTGGTGAATTAATCAAGCAGCCAGGTTGTGTACAAAGGTATAGGATGCAAGATTGTGAAAACATGATAATGAATTAGATTGGAAAAATTCAGACTTGACATAATCACCTGAGGAGCCTTTGGGCGAAACAGACTGTAGTGAATCACCATGAAGCAAATTTACACATTTTCTTCTTTTTAAAAAAAAAAAAGCGCAGTATAATATGATCATATGCATGATTATAATATGATTATCAGGAATAGCAAATTGACTTTCATAATAACAGAGGCAGCGATTAGTTAGGCAGTCCCATGATGACTGACATCACTGTTGCCTTTGCTAAAGTAATGAAAGTGGGCCAATCCAGTTGAAATCCACACACCCCCTATTGAAGACATGGCCTTAATCTTCCACACAGGGAGTGTGAATTTCAAATAGGGCCACCAATTTGTGTTGTCTGCTCCAAAATGAGCTATTCCAGTTGAAATCCATACACCCCCTATGGAAGACATGACCTTGATCTTCCACACAAGGAGTGTGATTTCAAATCGGGTTACCTGTATGGGTGACTCCATTTGAAATGTGCATTCCTTGTGTGGAAGATTAAGGTCATGTCTTCCATAGGGGGTGTATGGATTAAAACTGGAATTGCCTAATCCATAGGGTATATTGCTGATCCATTGATTATCCTTTTCTGGTGCATTGTGGGATAGAAAAGGGGCAAATCGATCGCTAATTTGCTCCCTTTTCTATCCCACAATGCACCAGAAAAGGATAATTAATGGATCAGCAATATACCCTATTGATTTATTTGATGCTCTGAAAACTGCAGAAGAAGGTGATGACTATGAACTCAGCTTAAGGGGGTACTACACCCCTTGATAAATTTGACAATTTTGCATTTTTCTCAAAAAATAATAACACCCTGGTAACAAAGGTTATGTATATTATAGGGGCAAGAAATCCAGTTTCTACACTGGAATTTCAGTGACTCAAGACAAGCGGTACGTTATTTTTGATAAGAAAAGAGGTACCGCTAGAGTGTACCTAATTTCTTAACATATATAATGAACAACTTGCCTTGAATCACTGAAATTTCAGTTAAGTAATTGGATTCCTTGCCCCTATAATATACATAACTTTTGTTACTAGAGTGTAGTTATTTTTTGAGAAAAATGCAAAATTAGTCACAAAATTTGTCAAGGGGTGTAGTACCACCTTAAAACTATGGTACAAAAGTAATTTTTTTTCTTTCTTCCATTTGATTTGATTCAGTTCGTCAAGTATCCCAAGCTAATGAGGGTCCCCAAGGCAAACTAATGAGTAAAGAAGAGCGGATGAGAGGATCGGTGTCATGGAAGGTCTACTGGTTCTTCATTAAGAATCTGGGAGTGCATATATTTGCAGTTATTGTGTTCTTATTGGTAGCAACAAATGGAATTCAGATTGGGACCAATTTTCTGCTCTCAGAATGGTCCGAGAAAGGAGCTAACCTCTCTGATGATACAAGTCCTGTAAGTATGTTGGCAAAATAACCCTTATGTTTCAACTGGTTGGCGCAGCGGTAGTTCCCTCGCCTTGCACCACTGAAGTCCCAGGTTCAATCCTTGGCCGGTTTCAATCCCCGGCTGTGTCCAAGGACTGTATGTGCATTTAGTTTATCTCGATTCCATGCTCGCCCTCGCAGGTTTTCTCCGGGATCTCCGATTTCCTTTTGCTTTCAAAAAATCGGTGATTAGTTGTTTGGTTATCAAAAACTTCCTTCACCCAATGGAATTTGGGAAGCTGCACGATAATTGGTGGAAGTTACAATCTAAGTGCGGATAGGTCTGCACCAGTTTCGGCTGCGACTGGCCTAGTTGATGCGATCTGATTGTGATGATTCACCATGGCAGCGAAATTACAGCACAGTCCTCATAAACCTATTCCAAGTACAACATCTGTTTCTTGAATGATGAATGTGACAGTGGCCAGGATTGTAGCTTGAAATTCCCTTGCACACTGAACTTACTGCTAATTGACATTTTCGGTAAATCCCATAAGCCTTTGCAAGTACACCTGAGATGTTGTCATTTGACGTCACGCAGACTTGCAATGCGCAGTAACGATGTTCCCTAAACAATGCATGCATCGGCGTGACGCATACTGACATCAAATGACGACATCTCAGGTCTACTCGCAAAGGCTTGACGCGTACTGACATCAAATGACGACATCTCAGGTCTACTCGCAAAGGCTTATGGGATTTACGGAAAATTGTCCCGGTGTACCGGTACAAAACTGTGGGAGCTGATCCTGGCTGTGATGGTTATTTTATATGTAGGTTGATTAAGGGTACTGCACCTGTATGGCATGTATAGAGCTGCATCCTGAATGATACTCAGTGGTTCTGTTAAGGGGTGGGGTATGAATGTTTGGACAGTATTTATTGTGGGACATTGGAGCACATCAGACATATCGAATTGCATTCTGAATACGAAGAATGTCCTTCTGATATCAAATAATTTTGATTTTTTGAAATTAGCAATGTAATACACATTTTATGGCAAATGATCAAAAATTGATATTTTTGATATTTAACAGTACTCAAAGTAAACTTTATAAATCTGATGATTTATACTTAAAGTGTATGTAGGTGGGATGAAAAGCCGACGATCAATTGAAAAATTTGACTTTTCGTATTGAAGATATGGATTTTTTTCCCAAAACACCAATGAAAATTAGGTCTTTTTGGGAAAAAAATCCCTATCTTCAATATGAAAGGTCAAAATTTTCAATTGATCGTCGGCCTCCACACTTTAAGAATATGTCATTAGATTTTATAAAATTTACTTCGAGAACTGTTATATATCAAAAATGTGAAAAATATCAAATTTCAATAATTTGTCATAAAATTTGTATTATATCGTAAATTTCAAAAAATGAAAATTATTTGATATGTCTGATGTGCTCTCATGACCCACAAAAAATACTGTCGAAACGTTCAAAACGCTCATTCCTGATCCCTTAAGTGAATCTTTCTTGATCATTTTCCTTGTATTTATTTTTCTTTGTTGTAGGATGTAATTGATGAAATAAGTGCTTATTATTTCCCACGTTATGCTGCACTGTCATTTTCAGTCGTAATAACGACACTGCTAGCCACTGCTGGGATTCTATTGTCAACGCTTGTAGCAGGTCGTCGTCTTCATAATCAGATGTTAGACAGGGTTATGCATTCACCAATGAGGTAAGACAGGCAAAATGTCTAAAACATAGAAAAATAGATAAATGTACGCAAAAAAAAGACCATATGTGACATGCTACCATGAAATCAGCGTAAAGTCACAAGGCGTTAGTCACTTAAATACGCCCTGGCTACTGCATTGGTGTTCACTCACCTGTTAAAGTATGTCTGTATGTCCTTTGTGAATGGGGGCACAATGGGCCATTCATGAAGGATAATACTACCGGCTTGTACTGCAGGTGGCGGCAAACAAAGAACATCAACTTAGTCAGACCAAATATCTCGAAACTACCAACTCAACAAAATGAGTATAAAGTCGTGTCGACTTTACGCTGATTTCGTGGGAGAAAAATCAGTCAGAACTTGGAAATATTGGTTTTGAGATATAGCCAAAAATATTTCCTTTTGTTTCCTCTTGTTTTGGAAACTTTTTAATTGCTCATATCTTTGGAACTGGTTGTTCAATTTCAATGAGGTTTTCTGGAAAATCCAGCTTTGTAAATGCTTTTTACTATCCTATAAGAAACTGAAAATTAAATATTTCCGACTTTCATTGCTTGATCACAGCACATACCATATTTCCTTGAATAGTCAGTCGCCCCTCTTCAAATAAATGCCCCCACCACTTTATCCAATCAAGATGTTTCAAAAATGCAGATATTTCCATGCTATCTTGTGTTGAAAGCTTGCCAAGTTGCACACATGGTCAATAATAGCGTCGACAATTGGCGAAAATCTGGTCAGAAACACGGAAGTGAACCTGAAGTTAGTGTTTCTAAGTTCATAGTTCGTCATTTCAGCGTGAGTTTTAAGCTTACCTAATGATTTTAATGGGAATTATCGTTCTAAAAATGAGCTCTTATAAACGCCCCCCGTTTGGAAAATGCAACGCCCGCGGGGCGACTATTTGAGAAATACGGTATACTGTTACTGATCTTTAAACTATTTTTCAAATTAATGATGAATGTTGCTATGATCTCAAATCTTGTTCAATGTACCACTCAACATATACTGGTAACCATTTTATAACATTAATAACATATATTTTAATGCTTTCAGATTCTTTGATACAACACCATTAGGTCGTGTGTTGAACCGCTTCTCGTCTGATATAGTGGTGTTGGATCTGGTACGTGTTAATTTCTTTGCTTAATAGTTTTGTATTTTTGTCGCTGTCAAGTGTCATGTAGATGTAAATGTTTTGAGTCATCCAGTATTAAATAAAAATTCCTCGATTTATGTGTCATGACCAAATTGATTCCACCATGATGGCCAATCTGGTCTCTGCCTTCTTCTCGCGTATGTACAACATCACCGAAGTCCAGTTGTACGGGGTTGCAGAATTGTACTGATAAAAAATATGTCGGGTATCGCTATGTGGACACTTCTGCAATGACCCTTGAGGTATGTGAATCTAACCATGGTGGGGTAACATATACCTCCACTCCGTCTGTGTGGCAGGTAGTACTGGGTTACGTCATTGGATATGTCGACAACCATAGGCAATGCCATTGTAGTGGTGTTTGGTATTATGTTACACAGGGCTGTCAACTCTCACGCATTGGGTGTGAGTCTCACGCATTGGGTCACTTTCTCACGGTCTCACGCCAAGGTAGTATAATCTCACGGCTAGGTAGTAAATCTCACGCAAAAAGCTGGAAAATGAGTAAAATCTCACGCATCATCATGAATGTTTTGTTGTTCCTACCCCCCCTTCACATTCTCGAGCGCCGTGGCTCAAATAATCATGGGTCAAAATGAACATTGGAGTCGGCAAATCCCGGTACGGCTCTGTCTCACGCCAAGCAATTCCAAAAAGTTGACAGCCCTGTGTTACAGCTGCTATATAAGTGATAAATGTACTGATCACAGTCTATTCTTTTTCTTTCAGCGACTGGGTATGACGTTAACCCTGTTCTCACGTTTTGTGTTTTCCTGCATATCGGCCATCATAGTCAACGCTATCGTGTCCTGGTGGTTCATTCTCCTCATAGCTCCTATATCTGTGCTCTATTTCCTGATCATGATATTCTACATCACAACATCAAGGTATGTCAGTGTCTTAAATTGCTGCACGTCCGAGACAGGCTATTTTGTCATTGCCTAACCAGCCTGTCCGACTGGCATCTTGAAATGTTGCCACTATAACTAGTAGTTAAGGCCCGGGAAAAAACGCGATCTCGCTTTTCACGCCGCGATTCTCGCTATTAACCAACTATCTCGCTTTTTAAGAAAGTTTCCAAGCAGTGCACTTACTATAAAAATGTTGCTTTATGCCATAAAAGTTCGTCAAATTCCATATAATGCAGTTCCAACTTCGCCAAAATGCAGAATTCAACAGCATTGCAAGCACATGGACGAGTGAAAAAACCATGCTTTACTCAATAAAAACTGACATTTCATTTCAAATTGAGTTCAAGTTTAGGCCAAATATCGTTATATTTGTCGAATTACTGGAATATTTTGACTATAAAACTAATTCAAGGTCAAATTTTGTCACTTTTTCTTCGACTCACGCCGCGCCGGCAGTTCAGTGAGTTCTGTTTACATGACAATCTAAACTGACCTAATCTGAACAATAGTGGGCAGGCAACATTTTTTCTTTGATTTTTTTTTTTTTTTTGATTTTCGTATTTTTGGGCGTTTTTAAAGCTTCTTGTGCCATTTTTCAGGGAAAATCTTGCTTTTCAAAATCTGGATCTCGTTTTTTACTTTAAAAAATTGCGTTTTTTGCTGGGGTCTACTAGTAGTGGTGTACTGACTACCCAAATACTGGCACTGTATATAAATTTTATTTTATGTATAGTCTAATTTGTAAATTTAGCATTGAGTATCACATAGAATTTGGCCAAAATTACTTTCGGAATAATCACAAAATTGTGACCGTCCAAATAATATCAAGAAGCAGAGTAATGGTTTGTTGAACTTTGCTCCTTCAGCAAAAGGTACCTTTATATTTCCGTGCTATGTCTATTTTTTCCCCAAGTCAACGAGGTTCAGGAATATCCTTTCATTGTTAATTGTTAAATCCCACCACTTGAACATGATTTAGCCAAAGTAAACAAAGACTTGAGCTATTTAAGAATTCTATACATAGGTAGAAGCTTATTATCCTCTTCAACAATAGGATTAACTAGACTTAGCTGTGGTCTAAGACCACGCACACAGCCGTGTTGTGACCCCTTAATGACCTTTGACCCTAAAATATATGAAAACCCCATAGACATTGGCTAATGTCAATGTATGTGTGCACGTGGCATCACTTTGCCATGTTATTTGTGGCAGAAGGGGCATTTTGAAGGTTTTTCGTCTCAGACCGGAAGTGACCCCTTAATGACCTTTGACCCCAAAAAAAAAAAAATACCACTTATACACTGAGTAACATCAATTCATGTGTGAATGTACCGTCTCTGTGCTATATTTTTCTTGGCTGATAAAGTTTTTTGAAGTTATTTCGTTTTATACCGGAAGTGACCCCTTAATGACCTTTGACCCCAAATCTGTGTACATCCCATAGACACTGGGTAATAACAATGCATGTGTGTAAGTGGCATCACTGTCTTACGTAATTTGTGGGAGAAGATGTATTTTAAAGGTATTTCGTTTTATACCGGAAATTACCCCTTAATGACCTTTGACCCCAAATAAAAAAAATACCATATATACATTGGGTAGACATAATTCATGTGTGAACATACCATCACTCTCCTATGTTTTTCTTAGCTAATAGAATTTTTTCAGGTATTTCGTTTTATACCGGAAGTGACCCCTTAATGACCTTTGATCCTAAATCTGTGTACACCCTGTAGACACTGGGTAATAACAATGCATATGTGCAAGTGGCGTCTCTGTCCTACATAATTTGTGGAAGAAGATGCATTTTAAAGGTATTTCTTTTTATACCGGAAGTGACCCTTAATGAGCTTTGACCCCAAATAAAAAAAATACCACATATACATTGGGTGACTGCAGATCATATGTGAACATACCGTTACTGTCCCATGTTTTACTGAGCTAATAAAAAATTTTGAAGGTTTTTCGTTTTATACCGGAAGTGACCCCTTAATGACCTTTGACCCCAAATCTGTGTACACCTTATAGACACTAGGTAATTACAATGCATGTGTACAAGTGGCGTCTCTGTCCTACGTAATTTGTAGGAGAAGATGCATTTTGAGCTGAAATCACGTTTTTGACCCCTGTGACCCCTGCGTGACCTTTGACCCAACAAGTGTCATGTGACATGTAGGGGCACGGTCAATGATCATTGTGACCAAGTTAGGTCAAAATCGATGTAAGCATGTGAGTGCTAGAGCAAATGTAATGGTTGACAGAAGAAAGAAAGAAAGAAAGAAAGAACCTGTAAGAAAAAAGACACAGCCGTGACTAACGTCACGGCTGTGTAATGATTGGTTTAAAAAGTTTTTGACTGCACTAACAAAATGAGGAACATGTCGCACCAACTTGAGGTACATATGAATACAACCTTTATGCTCATTATGGACTGCAGCTCAGAATACAAGTTGCCGACTTTACAAGCGGTTTGTGATGGACGGTCACAATTGAGGATTGAGACAGTCCGTTGTTGTTCTAGCATTGTCATATATGCATATATTAAAATACCAAATATATCCAGTTGAAGGATGTCTGTAGTATTCTATATACTTTTACACATATAGCTAAATCCTCTGATTTAAGATGACATCAATTTATGTTGTGTTTCAGGGAGCTTCAAAGACTAGACAGTATAACCCGGTCACCGGTGTATGCCTTGTTTTCAGAAACACTCAATGGGTTGTCTACAATAAGGGCGTTCAGGTAAGGCTAATAGATCATTCATATCAAGCCTCAAAATAAGCAGATCTGGACCAGGAGCCACACATTTGGAAAGAGCAGCTCCTGGTCCTGTGATTATCTAGTGAACCAGGAGGGCTACGAGTCATTTAAATTTCAATTGTACACATTAAATACAAAACCTGCTTTAAAGCAATATTATAACATTTTCAAACAAAATAGATTAGCATTTCTTTGCCATAAAATGTTAGCTTTTACTGTCAAATATATCCCCTTTTATTTTTGAGTCGAACAACTACGGCAAAGCAAAGAAAATTGGAATTTACTACCAGCGCACATGTCGCCAATACGTACCACTCCTTCAGTCATGTTGTGGTACAACCCTTTGTTGTGTATATCACCGTCCCGCACGCCGTGACGTACTGTGTGTTATGAACATCGTGTATGCGTTCGACTAATAATTTCATCGTAATAATAAAGCGCTGAATCAGCCTTTAATTCAAAATCTCTGATTTTGACAAAACTACAGCACTTAGAGTCTTGATTTTTGCAGGGTATATTGGTTTAATAAAGTACAATTTAATCGTGTAAAAAAGGAATTTTAAAAATTCAGTGAGGGCGTCTTCCTCAGCAAATGTTATAATATGGCTTTAACTATCAGGCTCTATTTAAAAAAAATGTAGAGCCTGGTTCATATGATTTTGATGTGGACCAGGAGCCAAAATGTTAAGACCATTGGGTAAATGGCTCCTGGGCGCCTGCTTATTTTGAAGCTTGATTCCTATGATTGGCATCTTCCTGCCATTGATGGGGTGTACATCGATATCACATCGATGTCACATACGTGTACTATAAAACATTGAAAGCGAGGCCACACCTTTGTTCCATAACCATTAAGGTATAGGACATTTTTTATTTTTGCTATAGCCCCTGAATGAAATGTATTTAATTATGTTTCTACTCACTCAGGTAGCATTGTGTGTGAATTGTACATCCGAACTAAGTGCTATTCTTTTCTTATGGGCATTTTAGTGTCTAAAATGGCCCAAAATGAGGGTTTTTCAATATTGCCGTCCATTTCTAATCGTCACTCCCATAGACTTTACATGTAAAATAAAAAGGCTCATCAAAATTTAATAGTACCTAGTTCGGATGTAAAATTCACACAAAATGCTTTTTGAGTGATTACAAAGATAATTAAATACTTTTCATGCGGGGGCTATGTGGATTTTTTTTAATGTATTCCTTGTACAATGAAATTTCACAATAAAATATCCATCGGAAACAAAGGTGGCCAAGGAGGGTATCATGTGATTATAAAATAATGAAATACCTTAAAAACTCAGTAGTTAGCATAATTATGTACTATCGAGCGCTTTTAAAACATGCAAACATGAAGAGCCCCATCCCTCGATACACATGGTATTCTATACGAACAAGTAAACTTGCAAATGTGTGTCTCAACCCCATTAGCTTAGTTGGTAAAGCGCCAGACTTTGGTACAATGTCATGTTTTCAAAAGCGCTCGATAGTAAGCACTTATGCTAACTGTCGAGTTTTTACGGTAATCATTTATCACCCCATCTTCTTCACCTCACTTTCACTACCTTATAATATGTGACCGTATACGGCGAATGAGCCGTAAATCCCCCGTCAATTTTGTTTTATTTCGTGTTTAGAAAATATACATCATAAGCTTTAAAATGATATATTATTTGACTTCAAACGATATCCAGAAGCGGGGTTATGGTTCGTTGAACTTTGCTCCTTCAACAAAATGGTAGCTTTTTTCGTTTCTACATGCGTCTCTTTTACCACATTGCTGGCAATAAATATCAAACAGTCATAATTGGCGGTCATTTCAAATCATCCCCAAGTCAACGAGGTTCAAGAAAGTTCTCTCATTGTTAATTGTTGGTTATACATACCTATACAAAATACAATGCCTGGTAACCCACCACTTGAACAGGATTTAGCCAAAGCAAACAAAGACCAGCCATCTAAGGTAGAAGCTTATTATCCTCTTCAACAATGGGATTATTGATTGGTGTTTGACTACCAAAATGAGATAGATGTCGCGCCAGCTAGAGGTACTGATGAATACGACCTCAATGCATATTTTACACTGTAACTCAGAATACAATTTAGGGAAATTACGGTTCATTTGTGCTGTACGGTCACATATGTGATATTGGGGTGATATCGATGGTCACCAAATCTTAAATATATAAATAGTGAATATTCTCAAGTCATCCCAGTCGTTGAAATCACAAAGTTTTTAATTTTATCTTTCGCAACTTCTATTGCAACTTGCTACTTTGCGTCTGATACCATCTGTCTTCATCAGGCAACTGACCCACTGGTCTGGTCTGGACTACGACTCAATATTGATCGCATGCATAAATAGTGTCGTTTTGGCACAAAAACGATAATCCACTTTAAAGTTTAATGGGCTAATAGCAAAATTATCTGGAGGTTCACTATTTGCCCTCCATGAATAACAAACACACAAACATGGCAGAGTGGGTACTCTTTGGGTCTATCTGATATACATACTTACTTTAAGTGACCTTTGACAGAAGCAACAATGAATCTTAAATGCACATACGCTTGTTTTGTTTTTCAGTCAAGAAGGACGTTTTCATCGTAATATCATGAGGAGAATAGAAGTTAATAACTGTACTACGATTTACATGTTTGTTGCAGCCAGGTGGCTGGGATTTAGATTGGTAAGTGGGTTCAAAGTTTAGTATAACCATCTTAATTCTAACCCTAATTCTAACCTTGAACCCTAATTCTACCCCCTTATCCAAACCCTATGACACAGAGGGGTGGGGTATTCTGGGGGTATCATACCTGTCAACTGCCTCGTTTTATGCGGATTTGTCCTGTTTTCTATGTGTCTGAACAGTTTTTTCGATTCCAGGAAAAAGAAGGGAAAAAATGGTGCTCTTTTGAAAATTGGGATTTCCACATGGTTTCCATTGACGATCATCACAATCTCATGGTAGACTGCATGTTTATAACAAACCTCATGTGTTGGCGGCATTGGATTTGTGGTGCAGTTTATCTTTCTTTGCAATACAAGCAAAATCTAACATGGAAACGCCAGAGGAACCAAGTAAATGCTTGATGACTTCTAAAAGAGATTAGAAAGTGCAGTTTCCATGCATTTCTGAATCTTGTTAGGGGAATAACTTCCAATTTTGTAGAGTGTGCCGATCGGATATAAAAATCGGGGGCGGAGGTGCACCAAGTTTGAAATGTTGGCAGGTATGGGCTATGTCCCATAATCATACTTGTGCAGTCATGTGTATTCAGCCAAAAATTGTTGGGAATGTGCTGATTAGATGTTTATTCAAGTGTCAAAACTATTGTCATAACCAATCAAAATGTTCTGATTTTCAATAAGAAAAATTGTCTCGAAGTTATTTTTCACTTCATCGTAACAATTTAGAAACATAATTCAGGGGTTCTGATCATATTTTCTCGTAGGCCATGGAAGGCCAAACAAATTTGTTTTGCTATCTACTAAAAAGACATTATCCTGTTCTCCCAAATGAAACATAGCTTAATCCTAATCCTTTAGGCAGTCCTAACTAGCAATAAAAGTCAAATTTTAATATTTGGTAATTTTTTTTTAAATAAGGGCCAAAAACATGCCTTTTTATGGTGTTTTTCGACCTTTTTCGTATTCTGCGACAATCAGGCCCAAAGACTTGAAGAAAGACTAATTTCAAGTTATGCATTCTAATTTTTGGAAAACACATTTTACGATCTTTTTCATAACCAATTAGCAAAAATAACATATAATATTAAAATTATGAGCTAACTCTTAGCCTATACTTAAGATTTTGAATGCTTAGACTTGTGCCAAGTCTTACAATTTTGTGACTGCAATTGTAAGAAAACATGCAAAATTGCATGTTTTTGGACCATTTTACCTCAAATTGCAACAATGTTAAAATTTGACTTTTATTGGCTGTTAGGACTAACTAAAGGATTAGGATTTTGCTATGTTTCATTTGGCAAAACAGGATAATTTTTTTTTAATTCCAAAAAATTAGTTCTGTATTTTTCTGGAATGGGGAGTAAATGCTTTGTTACATAGATGTCCATTGATTCAACCAAGAACCTTAAACTTTCATATTTCTCAAATTGAACCGTTTTGTTTTGTTTCTTACAGGACTTCCTCGGTGCGCTAGTAGTATTAATATCAGGGTATGTGACCATGATATCAGCCTTCACAGGGGTATTGGAGGCTAGTCTAGTAGGCCTAGCTATTACATATGCTTTGCAGGTATGTGACCTATAGACAAATCCGACGAGCCATGTCATGATCAGGATTAAGTCGGCCATAGCTGGGGGCCATCTGCACCAAACTGGCTTAGTTTGTTTGGATTGCTATCCAAGACGCCCACTATCGCGAGCGCATCGGAGTGCGTAGCACTTGCATCACGTGAGCGGTAAACGCTGCACGCCTGTGATACTTGCGTCGCGTAAAATGGATGAAAGGCCCCCAACTATGGCCGCCAGTGAGGTGTAGGAATGTGTCAAGTCGGATTCGTGTATATGATATCAGCCTTTACAGGGCCATTGGAGGCTAGAAAAAAAGGTTGGCATACTTTGCCTGTCTTTTGGTATATCTCTTCCCCCGCTCCCCAAATTCAATGTTGGATCAAGCCATGTTGTCAACAGGTCCGTGAGACCCTCCAACATTGAAAGATGGGGAGTGGGGAAGGGTGAGATATAGGGGGGAGTCTGTACTTCACATATATTGCATACATGTTTCACTCGCCTCTCCAATTTTGATAGGGCTCGCATTTCCATTGTTTAGTGCAAGTGTGCCAACTATTTTTTTCCTGGATTGTAGCTATTACATATGCTTTGCAGGTATGTGACCTATATGGTTTCAGCCTTCACATGGGCATTGGAGGCTAGTCTAGTAGGCCTAGCTATTACATATGCTTTGCAGGTATGTGACCTATATGGTTTCAGCCTTCACATGGGCATTGGATGCTAGTCTAGTAGGCCTAGCTATTACATATGCTTTGCAGGTATGTGACCTATATGGTTTCAGCCTTCACAGGGGGATTGGAGGCTAGTCTAGTAGGCCTAGCTACTACATATGCTTTGCAGGTATGTGACCTATATGGTTTCAGCCTTCACAGGGGGATTGGAGGCTAGTCTAGTAGGCCTAGCTACTACATATGCTTTGCAGGTATGTGACCTATATGGTATCAGCCTTCACATGGGCATTGGAGGCTAGTCTAGTATGCCTAGCTATTACATATGCTTTGCAGGTATGTGACCTATATGATATCAGCCTTCACATGGGCATTGGAGGCTAGTCTAGTAGGCCTAGCTATTACATATGCTTTGCAGGTATGTGACCTATATGGTTTCAGCCTTCACATGGGCATTGGAGGCTAGTCTAGTAGGCCTAGCTATTACATATGCTTTGCAGGCATGTGACCTATATGGTTTCAGCCTTCACAGGGGGATTGGAGGCTAGTCTAGTAGGCCTAGCTACTACATATGCTTTGCAGGTATGTGACCTATATGGTATCAGCCTTCACATGGGCATTGGAGGCTAGTCTAGTAGGCCTAGCTATTACATATGCTTTGCAGGTATGTGACCTATATGGTATCAGCCTTCACATGGGCATTGGAGGCTAGTCTAGTAGGCCTAGCTACTACATATGCTTTGCAGGTATGTGACCTACATGTATATGATATCAGCCTTCACATGGGCATTGGAGGCTAGTCTAGTAGGCCTAGCTATTACATATGCTTTGCAGGTAAATCAAACTGACCAAGAATACTGAGGCTTGTAGATCAACGTCTAGGTGTTGTGCCTGTGTATAGCACACTATAAATCACTGCGCTATTTTTCTTTTCTACTTTCCTTTTTTAATGTCTGAATACAACAAAATGTCAAAATTGCCCAGTTGACCTGACAAACAAAACGATTACATGTATACCGTATTTCGTCAAATAAACGCCCCCGGGGGCGTTACATTTTCCCAAGGGGGGGCGTTTATTAGAGGTCATTTGTAGCACAACAATTCCTGTTAAAATCATTAGGTAAGCTTAAAAGTTACGCTAAAATGACGAACTATGAACTTTTGACACTGACTTTTGGTTCACTTCCGGGTTGCCGATGCAGATTTTCGCCATTTATTGCTGCTATTATCAACCATGTGAGCAACTTGGTAAGCTTACTACACAAGATAGCATGGAAATATCGGAATTTTTGAAACATCTTGGTTGAAAAAAGTGGTGGGGCGTTTATTTGAGGGGGGGCGACTATTTGACGTAAATACGGTATGCCAAAAAATCAGGTTTGGAAAAAAAATATACCATATTATAAAATGGTACATTATGGCATTAATGAAACATGAAGTGGCCTGTAAAAATAAAAGTAACATTACATGCGAGAAATATTTAGTAATTATTTGACCATTTTTCTCCAGATATCTGGTCACCTTGGAATGGTTGTAAGAACATCGGCTGATTTGGAAATGCAGATGAACTCAGCTGAACGTGCACAGTTCTATACACAACTAAAGAATGAAGAATATGATGGTAGGTTTACAGGGGCATAATAGTTGAGGGTGGGGTGAAGGGGAGGAGGGAGGGGAAGGAGTGGCCGTGTAGTAAATATCAGGATGAAAATGTTGGATACTGGTAATGAAATAGTGACCAATCATGTGACCGAGCCAATTTTGGTGGGTTTTTTTTTGGTAAACAGGACTTGACACTTTGAATGGATGAATTAATAGCATATAGGTTTGGAATATTTGTATCAGTCCCTATAATCAAATGCAGCAAACCTTTGACGAGGGACACTACCGCGATGTTGCAAATTCGGAACTAACAATGTGTACGGCGCACAGTTCATTCATAAATTTCCAGTCGGCAACAGCAGATTGCTTCAGCAGCCAATCAGAGACAAGTGCATCCAACGCAGTAAATACGCGATGTATACTTAAAATATGCGCTTGTCTGTTTACTGCATTTGATTATAGTGCGTTGTTTAATAACATCCACCTATTAATTCCACCCAAACCAATCATTTTCATACTGTACCAGTATGGTCTTTGTGTGTGTGGGGGGTACTCAAGTTTTGTATTGGTAGGGAGTTGGCGCTGAGATTTTGGAAGTGGACCCATAAATATACTAAATTTGGACCCATTGATATACCAAAAGTCGAAATTTCGGCCGAATTTAACCAAAATTGTCACAAATTTTCCCAAAATTTTGGGAAAATTTTGGCTAGATTAAGGAAAAATTGGGCTGTTTTCCGAAAAAATTGAGAAAATTTTGAAAAAGGACCCATTCATATACCAAAATAGGCTTTGAAAAGGGGGTCATTGATATACCAGAAGGCTGAAAATGCTACCCATGTTTTGCACGTCCCGTATGGTCATTTGTACTGAGTACCCCCCAAAAAAATAGTGTCAAATTTGGCACTTTGTGTGCAATTATCAGAGTAACACAAGACAAAACGATGCCCATGTGACTGAAGAAAGATCAAATCAAATTCCACATTTTTATATTTCTAAATGTAGGAATTTTTTAGCTTGATTTTACTATAAATCCTATGTTTGTTTTTACTATAAATTCCATGTTTCTATCATCTATTGCTAGAAAGTTATTTAAAGTGTAGTCATCATAAAAGTAAAGGGATTGCAAAAGAAATACTGACATATTTTCACCATATGTTTGCCTCAATAAATCATAATAGTCTTGCTGTAACCAATGTTGTTAGTGATTTAACTTTGTTTGTTTTTGTAGGGGCCATGTTTCCTGCTAAGAGTTGGCCTGATAAAGGTGATATTTTATATGAAGAAGTCAGCGCTAGATATGCCAAAGAACTTGATCCTGTATTACATAATGTCAATATTCACTTCAGAGCAGGAGAGAAGGTAAGTAACTCACTACCACACCCCCTACCATCTTGTGCCGGCAATCGTGGACCTTGTGTATTGGTATAAAAATGAGGATTATTCAACATACTGAGGACCAAAATGGCACTTTTTTGTGTGTATTAGTGTGTATGTTACAAGGTATGAAATGTGCCTATCAATCGTGGTCAGTATTTTTAATGCACAATAAGGGCCTCAGAAACCGAGGACGGTCCACCATTGCAGATTGGTCCACAGTTTAAATGTGAAATGTCATGTGGGTGTCCTCGTTTGTCAGTAAACACATTCGCTCACACACTATTTTTCATTTGCTTATTGGCAATTACTTATCAAAGCCATACACCCATGAGGGGGATATTGCGATAGTGTATTCCTTCTGTATGTATGTATGTATGTGTGTTCCATTTTGGTTAGGTTTTGCCTTCCGCAAGGTCACTGAGGTCATCCAGGGGTCATCTGAGGTCAAATTAGTAAAAACTGTGGTATGGGCATGAAACTTGGTGGGTACAGTCTACATTTAGAGCCAAATTTTTGGAAGGTCATTTCGGGGTCACCAGGGGTCATCTGAGGTACAAGTTTACTGACCACCCAGCCAGGGGGATCATGTGGTTCGAGAACCGCCTATTTTTTTGTTTTTACTATAACCCCCTCTTATTTGTACTTGCTCAAGTAGCATTCAATGCAAATTTTGTAACACAATTTTTTATTTGCCTTCAAGTGCCTAAAATGGCCTGATATCAGACTATAGGGCCCTTTCCAGCCATCTCTAATCTTCATCTGAATAGACTTTACATGTAAAATTAAAAAGTCCATTAAAAAAGAACCCCATTCAAGCGTGCAATGAAATGTGCTAAAAATGATAATTGAGCAAGTACATATGCAATGCACTAGTTTTTGTGAGGGGCTATACAAAATTATTTTTATGTATTGTATATCGCTGGTATGTATGGTCTTTTCAAAAATAAAATATCCATCTGAAACATAGGTGGGGTGTGCATTTCAAATGGGATTACCTGAATGGGTTACTCAATTTAAATTCACTCTCTGTGTGTAGGAGATTAAGGTCATGTCTTCCATAAGGAGTGTATGGATTTCATGTGCATTACTTGATAGTTCATAATGGTTTTCATATTACCAATCATAACATAGCAATTGTTTGAAGTACTTACTTGAGTTATAACCCAACCCATATTTGTATAATATGAAATGACATTGTGTTTTGTATTGTAGATTGGCATCTGTGGGAGAACAGGGAGTGGCAAGAGTTCTCTTACACTCACATTATTTAGAATTATAGATACATTTCAAGGTGAGTATGCACACCAAGGAAATTATATCGTTGTTGGGCAGTAAAACCCTCCTATGTGTCATTGGCCCCAGAACATGTTTAAAGCAAAACCCCTATGTAACCTATTGGCAGTTTTGTTTTAAACATGATCAGGGGCCACAAGCACATAGGAGGTTTTTCCTGCCCAACGGCGAATGTAACATCTGGAAATTGTGATACGTATACTGATGCATGGCCACAAACGTAGCCAGCCCGGCTGACACATAAACCAAAAAATGTACGGCAATAATTTTCGCACTACGTACATCAAAGTTCACTTTTCAGTGTGCGACCTGTAGTTAAGATAACGAAAACGACTGGTAAGCTAAGTGACCTCAAAAGGTGGAGTTGTCTGAGAAAATAAAATGACGGACAAGAACTTGCCCCTGCCGAGTCAAAATCGCAGCTTATTTAGCCAATGTCAATTTGGGGTCATCAGCAGAAATATTTTTCTAACATATTGAACTAACACCTCAGCTATATGGTATTTGACAATATAACAGTAATGGAAAGAAAAGTGCAACTGTTTGACATGTTTTGTATTGACAAAGTGACAAACTTAAATGATGTCACTATGTAAACAACGTACTGGTATTGATAATTAATGAGGCAGTACCAAATATGGAGGTATTCAAAAGTATGCTAATTAGAAGGATCAACAAGACATAATACAATTCTGGTATCCAACATTATGTAAATGAGCTGTAAAAGGTTACATGAGCATGTACAGTAGTTTGCCTCTAGTTGTTATATAAGCTCTTTGGTACACACATAGATAGAGGCCATTTTGAAAATCCCAAAAGCCTTTACGATTTAGCCCTAAAGATGCAGTTCAGTGTGGGCAGTGACAACGTTCACATACATGTGCGAATATTAAGGGTTACATTTGGAAAAGCTTGGAAAACACTGCATGCACCCTAACCACTTCCTATAATATCAAAGTCAGTAAGAATGTATTTTTCACATTTTATTTCTTTTGTTAGGTAATATTTATATTGATGGTGTGAACATAAATCATTTACCATTGATTGAATTGCGTCAAAGACTAGCTATTATACCACAAGATCCTGTACTCTTCACTGGTACTATTAGGTAAGTCTACATTTGTTTTGAAACTGTGTCGGAGTTTGTTTAACTTGTATAGAGGTTGTGCATATGACGTATCATACCGTAAATATGGCGCACTACTCAAATGCATCCAACAAAAGCATAATTGCAATCTACCTCGACAGTTTGTCTCACTGACATAACAAATGCACTACGATCAAACAAGGTTGGTTGATGACAACATTTGATTGAATGGACTGCACTGCGCCATGATTACGGTGAAGGACACTGGTTCAAATCCTTTGTATGGAGCCAATCTATAAAAGCATGCAGGGCCTCTATGCTTGTATCATACTAGGGCCCAAAAAAATAATAAATTGTTTGGTTGCCTTTCAAAGACAAAAATTTGGATTCATCAATTTCTAAAGCAAAGACTCTAGCCTCGAATATAAAGCTATCGTTGAGCATATTTGGAGTTTAACGTTTCTTCAGCTTTTAAGGGAACTGGAATGAGCGTTTTGAGCGTTTCGACAGCATTTTTTGTGGGACCAGAGAGCACATCAGACATATCAAATTGCATTCTGAATCTGAAGAATGTCTTTCTGATATCAAATAATTTTCATTTTATGAAATTCACGATATAATACAAATTTTATGACAAATTATTAAAATTTGATATTTTTCACATTTTGGAGATATAACAGTCCTCGAAGTAAATTTTATAAATTTAATGATATAGTCTTAAAGTGTATGTAGCTGGGAGGAAAAGCCGACGGTCAATTGACAATTTTGACCTTTCATATTGAAGATATGGATTTTTTTTCACCAAACTTTTTTTTGGTGTTTTGGGAGAAAAAATCCATATCTTCAATACGAAAGGTCAAAATTTTCAATTGATCGTCGGCTTTTCATCCCACCTACATACACATTAGGTAGAAACCATCAGATTTATAAAGCTTACTTCGAGTACTGTTAAATATCAAAAATATCAATTTTTAATCATTTGCCATAAAATGTGTATTACATTGCGAATTTCAAAAAATCAAAATTATTTGATATCATCAGGCCATTCTTCGTATTCAGAATGCAATTCGATATGTCTGATGTGCTCTAATGTCCCACAATAAATACTGTCCAAACGTTCATACCCCTTCCCTTAAGTGACAAGCATCTTTTTATAATATGGTTAGAGACTCTAGCCTTCACAACTAATTTGAAATCACATGTTCACATGCGCTATCCAAGCTTTCATCACATTTTCTCTTCTCTGTTTTATATTTGCAGATTCAACTTAGACCCAATACATGTAAGTAGTGATGATGAATTATGGGAAGCCTTGGAGATTGCACAACTCAAGCCTGTCGTCACAGGACTCAATCTTGGTTTAGGTAAGATTTGTGAAATCCACCATTTTTGATTGTCATCCAAAGCGGATTTGTTGGTGTTTGCAGGCTAAAATAAAACACTTTTTGGCACACATTAAACTACATTGCCTGTTATGTGTTATTGATAAAATATACCCAGTACATTATTTGCCAGGTTCACAGCAAAGCAATATGTAGGCAAACTCATTGTGGGTGAGAACAGTAATATACAGGGTGGTAAGGGGCCAGTGGGAATCAAAACAGGGAAGTATAATTTGAGTTGCCAATAATTAAAGAATAAACAGTATGTTTCTGTTTACATGGTAGACCACTAAATATGAATGCATATTGAGAATCCTGCTATCCCAGGATCTTGTGGTACTGTTTCAAAAAAAACGCAGTGATTTATAGTGCGATATGCACAGGCACAACGCCTAGACGTTGATCCACAAGCCCCAGCACACTTTACAGGTTGTCGATCACCACTACGGTCCCACATCATTCCATAAACCATTTAACAACAAATCAGGGACTTTGCTGCTTCAAGAGCGCACACTCTAGACATTCTACAAATAACCTTCGCAACCAGAATCAGCTCCCGAGTTTTGTACGGGTTACAACGAGACAATTAGCAGTAAGTTCCTTGTCCAGGGGAATTTCAAGCTAACTCAATTTTTCCATGAGGGCTTCCTAGGCATCACCAGAGTTCGAACCCGCAACCTCTCGCACCATAGTCGAACGCCTTATCGATTGAGCTAACTTGACTGCGTTTCCAGCCAGTGATACCTGTATGTGTAATTCTGTGGAATAGTTTAACATTCTCATTGAATATAAACCATATCATCTATAGAAGTTCTGCATTTCTTGTTCATTTTGGGGAGTGTCTACAGCTAATTGTTGAAATCCATACACTCCCTATGAAAGACATATGTGACGTGTCATGTCAAAAGCAGACACTTTTGGGCAGGATCGTGAATGGAGAAATATCCACAAAAAAAGGGGGCAATATTTTCACAATTTGGGTTTGTTGCGAATTTGTGATTCATTATTAATGTTAAAAATATTGTCTGATAGTTTCAGACGGGAATATAACTGGCATCTTGTATTTTTGAGACATTTTTTCAAGGTAATTCCTACCCTCAACATTGTCAATAATATTTTTAAAGGCCGATATCTCAATTTCCAACTTTATAATGCCATAACTTATGAACTCAACATCTTCGCTTAGGAATGTCCGATTTCATTGGAGAAAACGGCGTTGTGGAGCAAAATCTCTCTATATTTAAGATATGTAAAAACCTCAAAATTGATAACCTGCCCAAAAGTGTCTGCTTTTGGCATGACATGTCACATATATGGCCTTAATCTTCCACACAGGGAGTGTGAATTTCAAATGGGGCTACCTGAATGGGTGACTCCATTTGAAATCCATACACCCCCCCCCCCTGCCTGTATGGAAGATGAAGTTTTCCATAGTGGGTGTATGGATTTCAACAGTAATAGCCCAAGTCCTGTAAAAATGGAAATTTTTGATTCATCCCATTTTTGTTGACATTCTTTTCAGATTCTCAGGTAACAGAGGGAGGTGAAAATTTCAGTGTCGGTCAGCGCCAGTTGTTCTGCTTAGCGAGAGCTTTTCTACGTAAAACGAAAATACTAATAATGGATGAAGCTACCGCATCGATTGACCAAGAAACGGTAAGTGTGTTAACTTAGTGCTTTTTGTATGCTGGCTTATAGGCTTCAACATAAAAAGTCTCGAGATATTTTGTAAAAATATCAAGAGCTATACCTCAAGAACCACTGAGCCAATACTAGGCTTGTTTGTACTCATTTTAATGCAGTTTTTTTGCTGATTCCAAATATCGTCATGAAAATGTACAATTCTGAGGAGGGTTAAAGCAGGGGTGCATAACTTGTTGCCTCTGCTGGTTTCATCTTCACAGCTTTTAGCAGGGCTACACTTTACACAATCACCTTAAAAAAAATCAAAAACTAAATGTCTCAAGAAAGCTAGTAGTTTTGGTATGGGGAAGATATGGACAGATATTTAGAATTATTTCTACTCAGAAAATATATTTAAAGGAGCCATAATCTGCTTTTAGTGTGTTGTTTTATTTTATGTTAATCTAGTGTAATATTTTGTGTATTTCCCACAGGATAAAGTTCTTCAAGAAGTTGTAGCCTCAGCATTCAAAGACAGGACAGTTCTTACTATTGCTGTAAGTCATGTTTGCTTGCACAAATTTTAAAGATAATGGACCGGTTTCATGATATGAATGACCTTGACCCCTGACTACCCACCTGTTGTTTCATACCGGTATTTCAGCCCTGTTTTATAAAAAAAGGTGGCAAATTAAATCCCCATAGAATACTGTGTGAATATTAGAATGATTGTCCCATACACGTAAGACCCATTTTGGTTTACAAAATATTGTTCAGCCCTACTATTTCTTGCGGTCAACACTAGGGTATTTTGTATGAGTGCGCATTTTTGCCAAAAAGTATCCAATGTCTGTTGCAAATGTTGGAATAGTAGACAAATAAAGTCATTGTTACAAAATAATTCTTCTCTGTGTTGAAAACTTGTTGAAAACTTGAAATCAAATAAGAATTTTGAGTTTTATTTTTTAATTTTTGTTAAAAAAAAGACAAAATTTTTTTTCTATTTTTGAAGATCAAAGAGGATAACGTGGACGATTTTACTAATGCACACAGCAGCTTTGATACTTGGGATTTAATTAAGGTGGCCTAATCTATAGATTTTCTCTGTTAAGTCAACCATCATTTTGTGTTTTCTCTTCATGCAGCATCGTGTATCCACCATCCTTGACGCCGACACAATCCTTGTGTTAAGCGATGGCCACATAGCAGAATATGACACACCAAAGAACCTACTGGAGATAGAGGACAGTATATTTGCATCATTAGTGAAGGCTAACCTTTAGTATACTACCTTGAAACTAGAATCAAAATATTTAATTGTGGATTGTGAGAGCCTAGCTACAGGCGTATTTAAAGACCATGATTGGTCAGTTTCTCTTACTCCATAGCATATGGTCATTGCATTGAATGCTCTACACAAATTTCTGTGCGGACCAAATGGGCTCAGATGATGGAGAATTAGATATATATGTGACACGATCAAGGGAAATGATTTTGAAATATTGGCAAAGAAAGTGTTCAAATTCTTTTGTTTTATATTGTTTTCAGCGATTGATAAATTATTGATTTTCTGAAAGCTCTAATGCTGGTTTCATACTACCCTGCCGCTTGTCAGCTGAGCGGCGCATGCACGCCGCATTGCAGACAAACGGACACAATAAAGGCTTGTCATTGGTTGAAGCGCCTGCCGCTTGCCGAGCGGCAAGCTGCAGGAAAGTATGCTGGAGGCTTAAATGTCCTCTATGAAGCACATTTTCGACCAGGGTCGACATGTGACTCATTCCCCTTAATCATGTCACATATATTGGTTAACAAGGCCCATGATCCTCTAAATGTCCTTACCATAATTATATGGTTATGTTCATACCATACATGGTTATGGTATGAAGTGTGCCTTCTAACTTGAATCATCATGGTGTGTCTTAATTGGGTTCTGCCTTTATGTAAGCATTATCATAAATTCTAAGGTTTGGTTTAGGGGTACGAGTTTAGGGTTAGGGATATAAATATTCCATGATGCTGACATGACGGCAAGACCCATATGTAATGCAATCAAGCAAAATGAGTCGGATGTCGGGAATATTGATTTTGAGATATAAACAACAATAGAATTCAAATTCCTTTATATTTTATTGTTCTGAGCAACACTTAAATGGCTATATCTCTGGAACCATAAGTTTAATTATGATGGGATTTTCAGCAAAATATAGCTCTGAAAATAGCTGATATAATGAGATTGAAAACTGAATTTTGATTTTGATCGACATCAGACTCATTCTGCTTGATCGCATCACATTATTTGTACTAACAATCGACTGCAGTTACAATAGTTGCTGTCAATCAAGTTGCCTTTGTAAGTTTGGATAGAGCTTTTTGCCAAATTTGGAATTAACATTTGCATAAGATCACAAAATAGTGATCCATCTACGTCGCCATGTGATCTGGGTGTATCGTATACACCAATCCGAGAAGCGTTTACTGTATTTGGCCCTCTATTGACGGAACCACAGATGTACCAATGTGGGAGATTTAATTTGTTCAATCACTGTTGTACAATTCTGTATAGCCCAGTAACAAGTAATGGATGGAACCCCTGACCTTGGGACACCACAGTTTTACGTCAGGGACACCGCAGTAATGGCCTAGTCGGATTGGTGAATACCGTAAATGTTCGCCTAATGGCGCATCTGGGCTCCTTTGCCTTGGGGTAAATTTCATGTAAAAATAGAGAGCTCCCTCCTCTAAAAATCCCAACAAGAATTATGGGTATGTGCCCTTATTTGCTGGTGGGAATATGGGAGGGCACTTTTAGTTTGTGTCTAAAATTCCAGTTAGGTCAAGGGAGCCCATAGCGCCATTAGGCGTAATGTTTTACTCAGGATGTATATAATTCTCGCTATTACAATAAGAACACGTGACAATATTTTTTTAGTTTGTCAAAATAAAGGTGTTACACGCGAATCGATACTCAATAATACTTAATAATGTGATTTGAAATGTGCACAATTAATTTTTTAGTCTATCAAAATAAAGGTGTAATACCGTAATATTGAAACTCAAAAATATTGTCATGTGTTTTGTAAAGTGCACAATGGTAATATTTTCTCTATCGGATTTGATGTAATACGTAATTTTCCCATGATACATCACGTTCTATTTTCCCATGATACATCACGATTATCGCAACCGCTAATGGCGCCCTTATTTGCGAATAGCGAGAATTGGAGATTTCATCATTACCAGGGTGAACTTGCAGGATAATTACTTTTTAGTCTGTCATTCTGTTACATATTAATTTTGTACCAGTTGGATGTTATGCCATTGATCATATCATTGTGATTGTTGCATAGTGACAAATAGCGATTTGTCATATTAATTTTGTACCAGTTGGATGGTATGCCATTGATCATATCATTGTGATTTTTGCATCTAGTGACAAATAGCGATTTGCCTGTTTGTTAAAATCATGTTATACATAAATTCTCTTGAATTAGAGAACAGGGATTAGACAGTGCTGCTAACCCTGTATACCGCCCTCTGTAGCTCACTCATCACACTGAATAAACACATTTCACTGTAAAAGAATTGATATGCTGCCCTCTTGCTGCTATCTACCTTAGGGACAGTCCCTCTCACAGAAAATTCAAAATCTTATTCAGCATTATAAAAAATTCACACAAAAAACCTATTATACATCTTGCTATACAGTGCCAGCTCTGTTCGTAAACCTTCATGACCAGGGGCAACTTTTCGTAGGAAATTACACTTGGTAATTCTATTGCAATCCTATTTTTTTTTAAATCATATTATTCACTGTTTGACCCCTGCATGTATATAATATATATTTAAGCATAAAGCACCAGCAGCTGTTGTTACTAATAATGCATTGTAAGCTTCTCATTAAGGCTCAACCAATAATCGGATTGGATATCGGATCAGCCCAATAAATTCTAATGAGTACACTGGCTTTGTTCGATGAAGCAAAGTGATATGTGTGGAGTGAGTGAGTAACTCACTGGGCAAACTGGTCACGATCAATTATAAATATTATTACGTATTTCTTGGCCAAACTGGAACACTCCTATTGCGTCCATGTAGCGTACTAAGCGTGTATGCACTGTACGGCGTAATGCGTAATAATATTATAAATGTATGCAATGTGTAGAATCTTTCATGATCTTCGTTCATCAAATGAGTACCTACACTGAATTAATTAATCAAGATTTACTACAGTTTGTCCACTCTGAAGTACAAAGTGACAACTCGCGCGTATACAATGCGTTAGCAGTGCGCAGTACTGCGTCTCTGTTGCAGATATGTGACCCATCATATCGAAACACGGCAGTTGTCGTCAAAAATGAACTTGTAGGTTTCTTTGCCAAGCTAGAGGACTGCTTTTAAGCTTTAAAATGACACCTCTTCCATCAATGTCGCATGTAGAGTGGTGATTTTATGTGACAAATAGAGTTCAAATTCCTTATCATTTTCTTTATTTATCGAGGCCCTTTTTCTTTATTATCTTTAAATGTGGTTTTCCAACAACTGCCGTGTTTCGATGTGATGGGTCACATATGCGTCCCTTCAAAGTCGGCACAATGTGTGCGTATGCGTTGGTACTTTGTAGTTCAGAGTAGACTGATTGTACTCTTTGTCAAAGGAAGACATTTTTTAGTGTGACTGGGGTCTCTGAGACAAGTGTAACACAACAGGCTATTCCAGCTAAAATCTATAGTACACCCCCTATGGAGGATCTTACACACAGGGAGTGTGAAATACAAATGTGGTTACCTGAATGGGTGATTCCATTTGAAATCTACACCCCCTTTGTGGAAGATTAACAGGATGTATTGATTTCAAATGGAATTGACCAATGTCCGTATCATATCATCTGTAGTCAAACAGACATAGACTTATCATTTTCTTTGATACATTCTGTACACTAAGAAACGAATGTTTACAGTGTCATACGTCACACGCAACATCAATCAACATGGAGTTTTGAAACTTGAAATGAACAATAACAACTACAAATATCCACATGGAGGGCGTTCTTACCTAAAGTAAAGAGCCTCGCCAGTAGCAGAGTTTAAAGAAACTGGCCTTATCATATTTCATAACTATTTTTGGTCGATAGTGACATTGGTGCTCTTTTGCGGTTGCGCTGCTAGCATGCTGACAAACCACCCTTATCATGCTAATATGCGTGCATGTAGGCGCTGCGCAATTAACCTTACACGCATGTTTGAAGACTGCGACGAGCGAAATATGTACCTATGTCACTACCGAACCAATGTGTAGGGAAATAATTCTCTACATCAATTTGCAATGAATTATGCATCTTCAACTGATTTTTGTATAAATGAGCCACCATTAACACTACATGTACTAACAGTAATATACAGTACTAATATTCCAAAGTCTTCTTTATTGTCATAGATTTTTGTCAGCAAATTGCATTTAGTTTTTAGAGTACTAGCCTTGTTAGATTTTATGTTTGTAAGTTATATTTGTTAACAAAGTTAACTATTTATTTTGATATTAGGCAAAAAAAAAAAAAGCCAAGTTTTGTTTCCAGTAGGAAGTCTGTAAAGTGCAATGTGCAATGCATTTTTTGTTTGTTTTATTAAACTTCAGTGCACACTGGGGTATATTTTGAATAATACAAGAAGAAAAACAAGCAAACAACACCATTGGTATCCTTGTAAAATTCATTAAATCTAACACCCAAAAATACCACAATGAAAAATTAAGCGCATGCATGAATCCCAGGGTCTGCGATGATGCAATCACCCTAAGTGTTATATGCTCACAGAATTGCTGCCCGGGCAGCGATAACCTGTGTAGCTACCGGTCCGTGATCGTGTGGCTGGCATGTGGGGGGTCAAAGGTTCGAATCCCGGGGGTGCCAAGTGACTGCTTTCTTCATCTTCTCTCCTTTTTCGTATCTTCTTTAACTTCCGATATCAAAAAGCAGGGTTAAGTGTTAGGGTTAAGAAAATAAAACAGAAAAAATTGAATGTTTGATTGGCAAATTGTAACAGAGTGGTTGAACTGCTGATCGTAAATTATTTCTAGCTTGTTTCTTGTCTTTTTTTCTGCTTTTGATTTTTGAACACAAATATATTACACACAAAAAAGCAACATGCAAAAAGCAACTGCCAGAAAGCAATTGACGTGCGCTACTGGAAATAAACTTTGTTTTTGGCCTTAGTGAAACATTATTTTCATCTAGGGCAATATACTGCTTTATATGCTGTTATATTCACATAGAGAATTGTGCGCAAGTTTGAGAAATTATGGGAGCTGGTTTTGGGTTTTTTTGATACTTTTGATAATAAAATATATTTTTGTGTGTTGTAATCTTTCCATCTCAAATTTTGTCATGAAAATGAATTTCTCTTCAATATAACAGTGTATATAGTATAAGATCCTGTGTCATATACTGGGGTACTCAAAAAGGTGGCTTTGTTACATTTTGATGTGCAGCTTGGATTTCAAAACACTGTCTCTTGAGTATTCCTTCACTTAGAAGATTCAATTAGGGCTTAAATTGAGGCTAATTAATTCTATATTACTCATGTTTTTAACCTGTTTTAAAATAATTTTTAATTATTTTCTTATGCCTTTTGGCATGAAATGTGCCAAGGGTGGCTGAGGATTAGGGGGGGGGAGGGATTCGTATCGTAAATATGATCTAAAACCCCCATTAAAAATTTGAATCTAGTAAAAAATGTCTAAATGAACTCCCAGACATCTAAACCAAGTAAATAAATACAGAAGGTCATTTAAAAGACTAATACTTGCTCAGAATGATTGTAAATGTGGAAAAAAGAGGTGGGGTTAAATCACACCAACTTTGTGATTGTTTTTGCCCGCACTCTCTCATTTTTTAACCGATTTCCATAAAAAAAAAAAAGGTGTCAAAATGCTCAGGAAGATGAACCACTTCAAATGAGACGTGTAGGTAAAATGTTTGAACCATTTCATTTTTTTACTATGTAACACAAAGGTACCCCAGGTTGTGACACAAGACCATAAGTTGCATATATGCAGTTGCTCGATTTAGAAACAGACAGTATTAATAGTTTTGTTTATATATATTTGCTAAAATATTTGCTAGACGTGAACCAGTTTGTTTGGATTTAGAAAGAATGAATGACCACCGTAAAATTATTTGATGAATTGAAGCTAAAATGAAATAAGTATTGTTTTAAGTACCAAGTTTCGAAGGCAAACATATTTTTATGTATTATTTTGTTTTTACTTGAAGCTTTTTGTTAAATATACTAAGCCAAAAAAGAAACTTACAATTTTTCACAAGGTCATATCTTAAAATCCTGTCCATCAAAATGAACCAAAATTACACACAGGATTACCTCAATACTCTATTCTACACACATGTCAGTAACCAAGCAGTTGTCCAACTGACACAACAGCAAAATGCACTGATATGGAACAGCTTCCTGGACCACATTCACAGCCCAATAATTGGCACCCAGCACAAGAAATCTGTGAGAATCATTGAACACATGATAATTTACAAAACAGTGCTGTTTTCTGCTTTTCACAGACTTTCTTTAAGAACCAGGTCTTGTTCCACACTATTCCACTTACTCTTTGGGAATTATCATCTGTGCAAGGACCTTGTTCACATTCTCAGAGATTTCTTTTGCTGGGTGCCAATTATTGGACTGTGAATGAATGTGGTCCAGGGAGCTGTTCCATGTCAGTGCATTTTGCTGTTGTGTCAGTTGGACAACTGCTTGGTATTGATGTAAACCTGTGTAATTTTGGTTCATTTTGATGGACAGGCTTTTCAGATATGACATTATGTTTATTTTTTGGCTTAGTGTACAAATGAGACCAAAGTTGTTTTTTTTTCAATCATTCCTTGTTTGCTTCCAGTTCAGTTTCATTTCAATACAAAATTAACAAAAGTATGGCTTTTATTATTTTTCTCATAAATTTATTCTTTTTTCTTTCTTGAAAATTGTTTTCAGTGTGTGAAAAATTGTCATATTTGTTGATGTGACCAAATCTACATGAAACCTATTATCATGTGCAAGTTTAGAGCCGCTAAGTGTTCATATTTATGCTACGTACATGTTTCATGATTACAGTGACTTAAGGGGTACTACACCCTGCCCAATTTTGTGCCTATTTTTGCATTTTTCTCAAAAATTATAGCGCATTGGTGACAAGTAAGATATGTATATTATAGGGGCAAGGACTACAACTACTGCACTGGAAATTTTATTTCAACACAGAACAGTTGTGGAGTTACAGTCAAAAATGAGGGAAAACCAATATTTGATCAATAAATCAATAACTACTTGCCTTGAGTTGCTGAATTTTCAGTGCAGTAGTTGTAGTCCTTGCCCCTATGTCACCATTGTGCTATAATTTTTGAGAAAAAAGCAAAAATAGGCCAAAAATTGGGAAAGGGTGTAGTACCCCCTTAACCCATTGGATATCTAATGATATGCCATTATTTAAAAACATACCATAGAATTCTGTCAACAAGCAGATGCCTCTAAATGAGTTTTTTTTAGACAAAAGACAGACACCCTCTACAAAACATTTCAATAGATTGGTCTTACAATAATACATGTTTGTACAGTCACCTGTATCAGTGATATAGTTGCTCAAACTCTAAATAACGTTTTTGTGGAAGGTGTCTGCATTTTATCTCTTTCATCAAAAAATCTCCTCATTTAGAGGCATATATGCTTGCAGTCAAAATTCTATGCTATTGCCTGCCTATATTCATGCAATAGTAAACATAATATATCATCAGGTAAAATTCCGACTTTTCCATTTCAGAGGTGACCGTCGATGACACAAATAACATTAGCGCACTCGAATTAATTTATCCATCATGTCTAGTAATATAAGCATAGGACTGGTCAATATTTATGCCAGGTTGGGAATGTGGGGATTATTTTATATGGGGTACGTAAATAAAAGGGGAAACATGTGTATGTGGGGCGAACACAAATAAAAAAAAAAAAAAAAAAATTGAATTCTCCTATTCCACCCTGGTGTAAATATTGGTTGGTCATTTAAAGTATAGAACAGTATTTTGTCAACCAAATCATGGGGAATAACCTAGTAATAGTGCCTTTCCATAAGGAAATTAATATTTTGATAAACAAATGTATACTTTGTTAATACTTGGTCAGTCTGTAATAAATGAGCTGTGCTTTTTAGCAAGAGCAATATTTATATATTAATATTAAAGTATCACTTCCCTGATTGTTGCTATAATTAGAGTCACTTCTCTGCCCCACAAATAAAGAGAGCATCTGTGTTGTTAGTTACTAGCTCGTACTGCCTTAACCTTAGCAGACTGATAGTAAGTTCTGCCCCACAAATACAGTATAGTATTCTTTGAACATGTTAATTTGGATTGTTAGATTCAACTGTTAACATAATTCTTTTTATGCAAATCCAATAATAATGAAGATGTTTAACTTGCATATTTTTAGTGACGTTTCACTCACTACTATAGATTGGCAACTCATCACATCTGACTTTCCTTTTATAGTTGACAATCTAACTGATCATTTAAATACCATTGATACCAATAATGAGCAAGAGCAAGATGGTTCTATTCCGTTCCTAGATACCCTTATCACCATAAAACCAGATAGGTCAGTGAAACTCGGCATTTACAGAAAGAAAACGCACACCGATCAGTACCTTCAGTTTTTCTTCCCCATCTACATCAAAAGTTAAGAAGTCGTCAGAACTCTATTAGACCGAAGAGATGCTTTAGTCACTGAGAAAGTGGACATTCAGAAAGAGGAGAACAATACAGTTTACGTAAAGCGTTATCTTGCGGCGGTTACCCAGATTGGTTGATCCACTCCAAAAACAAAGTCTACCTCACATGCATGGTGGTAATCCCCTGTATAGAAGGCCTTACTGAGCGAGTTTCTAGAGTTTTCAAAAAACATGGTTTTTCTACTGCAATGAAACCACACCACACTATACGCAGTATGCTTATTCATCCTAGAAGGACAAACTTCTCCCTCAACAAAAAGCAGAGGCGATCTATGAAATGGCCTGTGGGGACTGGGCTGGTACTTACATTGGAGAAACTGGCCATCCATTTGGAGTTCACCTCAAAGAACATCAAAATGAGATGGACAAATTTGAAGCTAAGCCCTACACACGAGCAGCCACAAATCATCTATCACAGACATTCACAAGTCTGCTATCACCGATCATGCTGCCTCTACAAATCATACTATCAATTGACAGAAAAGGTGACAAGCTCACTAGGTGGCTGAAAGTAGCCATCTGGATACACCGAAAAAGAAAAGACACTCTAAACAAGGACAAGGGGGCCTATGCACTCAACAACATCTTTGACCAACTCATCATGCCCTCTATGCCAGTCTGATGAAACCGCTAGTGTATTGGTGAAACTTCACAAAAATTGTGAGTTTAAAATCTTCAATATATTTGGATTTGCATAAATACTAGCATATACGTTACTCACCGGCGTGTCCAGGATTTGTTCCTGTGGGGGCTCAGAGGGGCTTTCAGAGTTATGCGTGGGGCTTAATGGCTAAAATCGCCCCAAAACGGCTGATTTTACATGATTTTTAACTAAGTTTAGGGGGCTTCGGCCCCCAAAGCCCCCTCCCCCGCCGGACACGCCACTGGTGCTACCTTGTACTTTACAAACAGATTGATTTTAAGGTCAGCTTTTGAGTCATTGCTATAAAAGGCACACTTTCTCCAATATTGGCACTCAAAAACACATTAACCCTGGTGCCCCTACTACTGTTTTCTCTATTTCTTACACAACTTTGTGTACGACACCCATTTCGGCACTTCTTACACCAAGGTCATAACCTGTACCCTTGACCATTGTTTTAACATTTCAGCTAAGAATGGATTATTATGAATTTGGTGATCTTACCATCAAATTATAAGCCAAGTTAGGCAGGCACCTGTGTGTTAGGATTGTATAAGATCTCATAATGCATTCATCACCCATGAACTGTATTCAACTGGAAGGACATACCCCACTCATGAAAGCAACTTCTACACATTAGGAAACACCAAAAAAAACATTAGAATTATTATTATCAGGTTTGTAACTGACCCCATCTCCCTCATAACAGGCTTAACAGCTCTATTTACGATACATGTAGCTACTCCCAATTCTAGACAAATACAGCACTAATATTTTAGAATAAAAACAGTAAAATATTATCCTATTTTGCCAAATGAAACATAGCTAAACCCTAATCCTTTAATTAGTTTGAACTGGCAATGAAAGTTAAATTTTAATATTTGGTCAATTTTTTTTGTGGGGGTTGGGGGGTGGGAGGGCAAAAAACATAGGTTTTGGGGGTGTTTTACGTGTGCTTTACATTCTAATTTTTGGTTGACATTTTCTGTTTCTCAGGGGGTTGAGTTTGCAAACCAATGGGGGGGGGGTCATACTCCTCCTGACCACACAGTGCTGAAATTAAAGAGAAATTTCTTAACTGTCTGCCTCATTTTTTGGGTTTTGAAAACTATACAAATCTTATTTCTTATGGAAATTTGTAAAATATTGCTGTAAGTGTGTAACTTCTATGTTTAGTATAAAGAGCTATAAAATTGGAAAATCTGTTCCAACTGACCAACAGGAACCAAAGGATGGATCCAAAAGGATACAACAGTGTCACACTAGCAATGGATAAAATAACAGGGAAAGTGTGAAACAACATTCAATGGGGGAATAACACAAAAGGTATAAACAAAGTTAAAACCCGGACGTTTAGAAAAGACAAAACGCTTCTTGTAATTCGCTCCTGCATGGTCATCAAGTTTTAGGTGAGCCTCAAACTGGCAATATACATGAATGGGTATTGAATCAGTTACACAACAGTTATGTAACTTACAGTAAAGTTACATAATTCTGTCAATTCTCCGTTTCATGTCTCTTGCCAGTTTGAGGCTCTACCCAACAGATTGGGAAAGAAAAGTTTGGTCTTTTTTAAACATCTGGTTTTTAACTTTGTTTATACCTTTTGTCTTATTCCCCCATTGGACGTTGTGTCACATTTTCCATGTTTTTAATTCTATGTTAGTTGCAACATCTTAGCTTTATGCAACATTTCAATAAACTACCCAGCAAACACAAAACGTTTTTGAAACGTATTGAACAGGTTATATTTTGGGTTTTGGTTTAGGTACTATGAACATTTAATGTTGGTGTATTATAAAGATTATGAAAACGTTTTGTATGAAAACACACTACAACAACATTTTTTTAAGTTGTCAAAATGTTATTGTGAAATGTTTTTTGCTAACAATTTTTGCCAAATATTTCATCAGCACTTAAATAATATTATGTTAGAATATTTTGCAATAATTTTCAAACAATGTTTTTGATGTATGAAAATGTTTTATACCCAGGTTTATAAACCTGACATTTAATCTTTTGCAAATAATGTCAAAAACGTTTTGTGTTGGCTGGTTAAAGGACAAAAATTAAAATATTTCATGTACAAAACTTGTCAGGATTATTAACACAGTGCAAGTACATTGCTGGGTAATCGCAAGACTATTAATTTGCCATGGGGTAATCTTTGCTCTAAAATAATGATGACACTATTGCTGTAAGTCAAGGGGAGTTGCCATAATGGCAAAAAGAATTTCACATTCAGGGATTTTACAGGCTTTTATGTCATGATGAAAAGTATAGAAATAACTGTAAGAGGCTTCATTCTTGCAACTTGTCATTATTAAAATTGCTTTTCTTTGGAACGTATATTTGGGCGTATATTATTACTGATTGAGTATCAGCAACAGTATCAAACTGTATTTTATTTGGAGCTATTTGGTAAGTAATCATGGTAAAATATGCGAGTGGATAATTTAGGAAAGCTGAAATGATGGATTAAATTATTTTTGCTTAAACAATCATAGTCACTCTTCCTCAATAGAACCGGCTTTGCGAGTAGGCGTACAACAAGTGCAAGGCAGTGGCGTAAGGTTAGGGTTAGTAGCGCCCGGGGCAAGAAACAAAATTGCCCCTACCCCCCCGAGAATATCTTAGATGCGGGCAGTGGCGTAGCTAGGGGGTGTGGCGCCCAGGGATAAGGATACATCAGGGGGGGTGGGACGTTGAGGTTTCGATACTAGATTTGGGATTTTGAGGTTGCAAATGGCGCGAAACTTTGTGTTAAAACCAATGGCGACATATCCGCTAAGATCGATTACGTTGCCCAATTTCCGTCATCAATATCATTTAATCTACCGAACGCACCTCCACAAGTTTTGGAATATAGCTAGAAAACGTTATTTTAAGCAACTTTTTTCGGCTCACCTCAGAGGTGGAGCGAAGAAATTTTGAGATAAAAGCATTTGAAATTTGAGATTTCGCGGGGTTTTGGGGGATTTTAGTTTAAAATTTGCCGTTGCATTAATCTCTTCAACAGACTCAAAAGCAGTCGATTGTGTGGGAAGAGGTTATAGTAGCGTACTGGATGTACTGTTTCATAGATGGACAAGTACATTGTAGCTCGTCGCCGGTTATTTCCTGTGATACGAAGCATCAGCATGGTATGGAGAAGTCAGCTCTTCTGTTTACAAACAAACTCATGAACTAATAGCTCTGTTTACAAACGTGATGACAACCTGAGCATATTTAATATACTTGATGGTGAGTGTGCGGAGTATTAAATTGGTATAGTAATTTCACTGAGTCTGAGTCGCTTTCTCGAGCTCACTGTTTTCGTAGGGTCACGGGACAGTCGGACACTACACTGCCACTGCCGGGCCACTGCACTGTCACTGATGCAGAAAGCTTATAATTATTGCGAGCGAGCACACTGATCAGTACACATGTGCTAGTCCGAATAATCAGACCCAGAACAAAATATTAATTTCTGACATGATCGTGTACTGGGTCTGAACTGTTTCCATATGAAATCTTGATGGCAAATTGGACAATAGAAGCACATGGTTCTACGTGACAGCTTTTTAATCCCTATTCAGGTTACGTGAATCACGCTATTGTGGACCATCCTTCTGATACTTGAGTGTTTGGACAAGCGGAACGGTTTTTTTTTTTTTTTTCTGTTTGTAAACAAACCAGGAGGTCGAAATCGTCCTCCTCGCCGAATACGAAAGTCAGCGTAATAGTACGGCACTGCACATGTGCATGATGTCCCGCATGATGTGTCTCTAGTCCACAATAATTATCCATCTCATGATCTATTATAATTATCAGGGGCGGATTTAGAGGGGGGGAGGCGCACCTGACGCGAGCCCCCTCTATTTTTTGCAGAGCGGCGCCTGACTTCATGTATTTTTACAGAGCGGCGCCGCACTTTGTGTGGGCGCCGAGCCGCGGCGGCAGTGGCGGTTGCTCGGCGCCCCCTCTATTGAAAATTCCTGGATCCGCCCCTGATTATAAACTGTCACTGTAAACTGTGTAACCCTGACCATGCTGACCTTGGCCATGGTAATTGCCGTAATTGTAATTTCACTAAACTTTTAACCCTTCCCTAACCCATTACCGTTCGACGCGTTCACGTTCGTAAAGTTACAAATACCCAATACTAGATGTAACTTAAGGGTACTGTTCGTAAGTAAGTTTAGTGAAATGGAACTTACGACTCGTCACAAGTTACAAATAATTTTGAGACTTACAAAAGCTTTGTAAAGCTTAGTCAAGTTAGTGAAATGGACACCTTGATCAAACTGTAACCCTGGGGCTGGGCGCTGGGGGCACTTAACACAAATGACCATACCCCGGAAAGACCCCCTATTTTGGATTTTGCAGCTCTGAAAGACCCCCTATAAGTGACCAAACTAGAGCTTCAAAAGACCCTTGATTTTGATAATTTCAGCTCTAGAAGGTTTTGTCAGGCAATTTTCAGCCAGAAAGCAAAGAAAGACCCTTGATTTTGACTGTTCGCAGCTCCAAAAGTCCCCATTTTGCTTGTTTGCAGCTCCAAAAGACCCCCTTTTACCGGGGCAGCTCCCAAAGACCCACCACTTCAAAATTCCAGGGGAACATACCCACCAAATTTTGTTGATGTGTGCCCCCGGCCGTAACCCTGCCTATCCCCTACTACCCCTGCTAACTAGTGACGTACTTGACGCTTTAATGTTTTTTGTAATTGTAGTAGGCCTACAGCTTTTAAATGCATGTATGTATTAACACAGCAATAATTTGAGCCAACTCATCCGATTTAAATTTGAATAAACATTACTGGAGTTTGCACAGACATCACTCTCTCGAGGAAGTCAAATGGACTATTATGCCTCGCCGACTTCGGGCGGGGGGGGGGGGGCTTTTTTGAATGCCGTGCCCTGACCATGTCTCGGCCCCATACAACATGGAATTTCCCCAATCGCTGTCCATGGACTTCCAACATGTGATTGTCTTGGTGCCTAGCAGGAAGTTGCAGAATTGCCTGGCTGTCCTGCCTACTGCCAATATGAACTTTTTATTTATCATCAGGATGATGGATTATCTCGGAATAATTAATTATCTCAGAATAACTGATTATCTCAGAATAATTGATTATCTCACTCAGATTCTCAGGATAATTGATTATCTCAATTTATATTGCAAATAGGGACATTGACAGGACAGGACTTGAGATAATTGTTGAGATAATTTGAGAAAATACATTATCTCAAGATATTTTATCTGGAGATGATAAATTATCTTGATAGTAAATTATAAATTATCTTGAGATCATTATCTTGAGATAATCAATTATCTTCAGATGATCAATTACCCTGAGATAATAAATTACCTTGAGACAATTATCTCAAGATAAATATATGGAAATAATAAATTATCTCAAGATAAATATCTCCATAATCTTTTTGTCCAGAGATAAAAAGATGTCTTGAGATAATAAATAATCTTGTCATGATAATAAATTATCTCGAAAAAATACATTATCTCAAGATGTTATTTATCTGGAGATCATAAATTATCTTGATTAGTAAATTATCTTGATAATCTCTAGATGATTAATTTACCCTGAGATAATCAATTATCCCGAGATAATTAATCATTCTGAGATAATCCATTAACCTGAGACAATTATCTTTAGATAAATGGAAATAATGAATTACTGTAGGCCCTATCTCAAGATAAATATCTCCATTAAAAACCTCTCTATATATATCTTTTTGTCCAGAGATAAATATCTCATGATGATAAATTATCTTGAGATAATTGATAAGTCACTCGAAAAAATACATTCTCTCGAAATCTTTTTTATCTGGAGATCAATATGTTGAGATAATCTTGAGATAAATTATCTTGAAATAATAAGTTATAAGATGACTTATCTCAAAGTAATTTATTATTTCAAGACTCTAATTTGTTATCTTTTATAGATAAGTGTCTCAAGAAATTATCTTGAGATAAGTTTTATTAATAAATCTCAAGATAACAAATTATCTCAAGAGAATACATCATCTCAAAACCTTTTTTCTGGAACTAATAAATTATATAAAATCATCTCAAGATAAATATATGGTGATCATAAATAGCTCTTATGATACATTATCTCAATATATATTTTTGAAGTTAAATATATATGGAGATAATAGTAATAATGTCAAGATGATAATGTATTATCTCAACTTAATTGATCATCCAGGCTATTTAAAGCAAGTACATGTAAAAAGCTTTTCTTTTTAATTTTTTATGTCATGTAAAATTATTGTTATTATTGTCTTCTGTTTTTTACAGGAAGCATGCATGGTGGTTTGGAAAATGGACCTTGTGATGGCTATACCATGGACATAGGAAACCATTGATTTTTGAATCAACAGCGGAACTATTCTTGGTGGTTATTCAATGGAGCTCAATGGATTTTTCAACCTACAGATTTGTCGCAAACTTCTCACATAGCACTATAACATGATTAGTCGTTTGGATTCAAGTACCAGCATTCAGCAGTTGGGGAAAAAAATCAGCATAGTTGAATGAAATACTTTGCGACTAATTTATGAGACATTGCACTGTTTCACTGTTTGATGAACTCCAATAATAAACTAAAGGTTAGATCTGCACAATAATTATTTGTGAACAAAAATATTTACGGAAATGATTGTGCTCCTGGAGAACAAAACTATGGTAAAGAGCTCCAGAATTACTCCAATAATTACATAAACTGAATAATGCACCAACTGCCTGCCAAGATTATAATACAGGACATTGATATGATACACGGTCTTTGAAAGAGCTGTGCAGTCAGAAAATTTAATATATAATGGCACAACAAAAATGATCAGAATAGAGTATGATGTGTGTGGTATTAAGGGTACTACACCCCTCGATAAATTTGTGTCTATTTTTGCATTTTTCTCAAACTAATAACACAGTGATAACAAAAGTTTTTAGGGCAAGGAATCCAATTACTACACTGGAATTTCAGTGACCCAAGACAAGCGGTTTGTTATTTATGATAAGAAATAAGATACCACTAGGATGTACCTCGTTTCCTATCATATACTAAACCGCTTGTCTTGAGTCACTGAAATTTCAGTGTAGTAATTGGATTCCTTGCCCCAATAATATACATAACTTTTGTTACCAGTGTGTTATTATTTTTGAGAAAAATGCAAAAATAGTCACAAATTTACCACATGGGTGTTGTACCCCCTTAAAGCATCTGCCAATTTTTTTTTTTTAATTTTGAAAATGGACCCATATGGTCTGGATAACAATTTGAAAATTGCACCTCAATAGGTGTATAGTGTATAGTTTCTTGCATTCACAGTTCCGATTATTACAACATATGGGTCAAAAATATTTTTTGCAAGCTATAAAAATTTCCATTCTGAAATTAAAGAGGAAACCCAGCCAGAGCAGTTCTTCTGGGATAAACCAAACCTGCCTGGTTATCAAATTAGTTAGTGACAATTTACAAGTGACTTAACTAATGCATATTTATACTATGCCAGGGTCATTTGTTTGGCAATATTTTCTTAACATGATCAAAGACATTTCACTCCCTGGAGGTTTGATTCACCCGGAAGAACTACTCTGGCGGGCTTCCTCTTTAAGGTGAGTGGTACATTACACACCCCTGATAAATTTTGTGATTAATTTTGCATTTTTCTCACAAAATAACTACACACTGGTAATAAAAGTTATGTATATTATAGAGGCAAGGAATCCAATTACTTCACTGCAATTTCAGTGATTCAAGACAGGTGGTTCATTATATAAATGGGGTACATTCTAGCGGTACCTCTTTTCTTATCATAACATACCACTTGTCTTGAGTCACTGAAATTTCAGTATAGTATCTGGATTCCTTGCCCCTATATACATAACTTTTGTTACCAGTGTATTATTATTTATAGTCACAAATTTATCAAGGGGTGTAGTACCACCTGCAAAAATAAAAACCTAGTAAAAATTTCCAGCTATGCAGTAATGGTGATGGTGCAGTAAATCCATGTTGCAACCATGTAGCATCATAGGGCACGGGGGAACATGCCCCCCCCAATTGATTGCAAAGTTTAGAAAATCCAATTGGAAAATTGCCGGAAAATGGATTGTGCCCCCTCAATCAGCAGCCCTCGCATTAACCCACGGCACCCACAGCATTTTGCCGTGGGTGCCCATCCCCACTGCCATAATGCCCTCAAAATATGTCCTTTACCCAAGGCAGTCACTTGCTGTGCCCTCTACTGAAGTTGCCGTCGGTGCCCCGGCCCAGCCATGCCCCTTCATAATAAAATCATCTATCTATGTTTGTGTGTGTTTTCTTCACTTTTGAGAAATTGCCTTGGCGCCCTTCTCAAATTTAATTTTCAACAGTTGCCATGATGCCCTCTTGAAATATTACAAACTGCCTTTTGAGTGAAAATCCAAGGCAATTAACAACTTGCCCTAAAAAAGTTGCTGTGCCCCTTCAGATCCTTAATTTGAGGCCTGTCAATCAGACACAGATGCTTTAATTACCCCCCCCCCCCAATATGATGACCTATGCTATGCCACTGATTACTTCTATTTGATCATTGATGGTGCGTAACATTTAACCTTGGTCCTTTTGGCTCAAACACATAAAACTGGAATGAAAGCCCCAAGTAGGTCAAATTATGCATCTCTTGACTGGAATTTTCAAATTTCGCAAGGTTGTCAACCAACCATACTTCCATACAGCAATAATCCCATAAAGAAAAAAAATGGCAAACCATCTTCTCTGCAACTGAACTATGCGGAGTCTGATACCATTGTTTATATGATATTTACCCATCTTACATGTATTTCTATTCCTACTCAAATGCAACACTGAAATAAATTCAAGCAAAGCAAATGATTATGCTTTTAATTTATTATTATTTTCATTTTTATACATACAAAGTCATGATTGTTAACATCATCTGCCAGTGGTTGTGTTAAAAGTTACCAAATTTGCCTTCAATAATGTAAAGTAAATCTTCAGATACCATGTAAAGAGGTTTAATAAAATGTTATTTTTATATAGCATGGTTCTACTAAGTCTTGAGATTGTAGTCATTCTTCTCTCATCTTTAATGTCCATTTGCATTTTTTCGCCATTTTTTTGGTAATAGCTTGTGTTCATAATTCAAAATCTTCATTTCATGAAGAACTAGCTCAGTTTGCTGATCGCAAGGCCATATATTGCCACATGACTGAGTTAGCTGGGAGTGTTTCAAAATACTTGCATTTCCCTGACAATAATGATATAAAAGTGGATGGTTTGAACCCAATACGCACATTTATTGGTCGAGCTATGAGTTTTAAAATATTGGACGAGACAAAGTCAAGTCCAATATTTTTTAACTCATAGTAGGTATATCACCCCAAAAATAAGCGCAGCAGAAACATGTTATTTGACGCTTTTAATTGAATCATCGTTATGAATGCTTCAAAAACAAAAAACAGAATTGAAATCGGATAATGCAAAGTGATGTAACGTCAACTTGAAGATACCCGAAATCGGGTGAAAACCTGCCACAAATGGCTATAAATGGCAAAATGGTAATTTTTGGGATTTGTAATGCTTATTCGGACACTTACTTGAAAAGGTAGCATTGATTTAAGTATCACAGATTAATTGCATATCTTTCCGGACTTCGTTAAAGAAAACAAGATTAAAAAATCTCTCCTCGAATAAATGTAATAAATTCACCAAATATACAATTTTAGCCATTTTGACCAATCTGCAGACAAATAAAAGCTTAAAAATGACTAAGTCCAGCTAATTAATATGCAAAAATAATGCCAACAGAGAACCGTACATGATATGAGGATACGTTTTTTTTTGCACACATAAGTACCCAAAGTTCTTTCATTTGGTAACAAAAAATACACAAAAAGTCATTAATTATGCAAATTAGCTAATTACATCTAATTATATATTTATGCCATTCTTATGTTAATTAGGCATATGTAATTTTACTTTTTCAATGTTTTATTTATGTTTTATTCATACAGCATGATTTTGTCAAATATGAACCTGCTGTGATGTTGAATAAAGAAACTGCAGTTAATTGCCTAAGTGCACCGAGTTTTCAATTGGTATAGGGAAGTGTTTCACTCATTGTCCAAGGAAAAAAAATACATGATAACAAACACTGGTATTTCAGACCGATGGTACTTGGTCCTCTATTTCGAGAGACCTATATTTATTGATTTATGGACGATCTAAAAAAATTCATAAAACAGGTCTTAACTCTTAAACTAGGCAGTGTTTAATTTTGGCGGAGTTGATAGTGATTTAGGAAATGTTTCACCTACCACATATTAAAAAGACAAATTATTGTGATCAATGAAACATAACGAGGAAATCGTTTTTTGACATGTATGTTTTCAAAAATTGGCCAACTTTGATCCCGCGCTTTTTGATTCACTGTTATGTATGCGTGCACAGTATGACAGAATTATTGTGCAGCCACTGTGACATACCTACTCATAGCGAGACCAATAAATTTTGTATTGGGTGAAAAAACATTCAATTTTATCATTATGTTTTCAGAATCTTTTTTGGTCAAAAACATGACTTTTGGTAAAAATGTGATTTTTGGTAAAAATGTGGTTTTTGGTCAAAATGTGATTTTTGGTCAAAAATGAGTTTTGGTCAAAAAATGGTGAAAAACAATTTTTGGGGGAAAAGTGAGCCTATCCAACACAGTCCAAGTTTTGAGTCCAAGTGTTGATTATATTGGACTCTTTAACTCTGTACAAAGTATAGGAAGGAAGATTCTGAGAACATAATAGAAATAAATTGAGTGTATGGGCGCATGGGGTTAGTTGCACCTTTGAGTCAAAAGAGTTCAGTGTGGGGCACTAATTGGGGATGGAGGACTACTTAGGTTAAATCATGATATGACTGCTCTTGTGTTTTTTAACCAAGAACAAATTTGTTTATTTCCCAGGGGGGGTCACTCCCATTGTGGCATGTACACCATCTGCGATAATAAAAATGCGTAAAAAGGGTAGTTTTTCATGGGTAGGCACGATACGTGTGTATCGTGTTTAAGGTGTTAAAAACATGAAAAAAGGGTAGCAAAATTGCAATTGCTAATACGTGGAAATGAAATTTAGGGTATGAAATTTGATGCAAGGAACAAAATCCCTGTATATGTTTAGGGTGTGAAAACAGGCGTGTGATATATCTGTTTAGGGTATCGTTTTAGACAAGGGTTAAATCCTTGTTTAGGGTGCATTTCAAAAGTTGATTATCGTGGGAGATGTACAGACCACAATGGGAGTGACCCCCTGCAGGTTTATTTAACCAGTCGGTCTGGGCAGACGCAAGCTCGGGCCCTGATAGGGCCAGGCTCAAACAAAAGGCTCAACCCAAAGCCTAAAAGCTTACAAGCATGATGTTCTCAGCTGTCTATCCAATCTATCACTACAAGATTCCTATTTGGGCCATCTGTAGACTGGTACACACAAAGTACCTACACAGTACCAATTATGCACATGCACAGGATCCACCAGCAGTGGTACTGCACTGGTTCTAAACTGGTACTCACCTGGTACTGCACAGTACCAGCCAAGTACATGTACCTCCGACTACCTCAGCGATGGTGTACCTGTGCAGGCAGCCCAATATGAATCGGGTAGTGTAACTGAGCTTCATAATATTAATCCTAAAACACTTGTTGTCACAGTCCACTGCTTAGATTTAATTTCTAAATTGGAATGTAAAATCTAAAAGTTACTTGTCGATTGCTTGTTGCCACAAATGGCACTGTAGTACACCAGTACACATACTCGCAGAGGAATGTTTATTGCAACTTTTCGATCTCAAATATGGTTCCTGACTACCAGTTGCCTGAGTTATCAGTTTTCAGGGCTTGGTCAATCTTTTGCCTTACCACACACACCAACCTATAAATTTAAAAAGAAATAGAATAAAATATTGTTTCACATCGAACAAGTTTTTACTGCAAATTGAAAATGATACGTGGGATACAATGATATTCTGGGAGACAAATTACTGCTGGTGGCAAACATTGGCAAAATGGTGCAAGTGATTATGAAAATGCCACTGTTTATAGCGACAACATTTCAAATTCATTTCAAAGCAGTTTGAGGTACCGGTACTCACGCTTTCTTACATGTAGCTCCAACTTCCACTGACATTCTCCGCACAAAGGTGTGAGGTGTACACCACAGCCACAAGAGGGCACACAGAAAAAATAAATTATCAAAAAATTCACAACTATTTTCCTCACATGAAGTTAAATTAAAGAAATCTTTTTTTTTTTACATCAGTGTAAATTTTGAGCACATTTGAAGGTGTAAGGTGACCAAAACTGTGACTGAAACTATAGTCTCTTCCCGGAGACTGGCTTAATCACAAATGAATGAGCAAGGGTTTGCCGTAATAAATACAATGTACATTTGCCTACCAAATCACAGTTACCTGGCATGGGCCAATTACATATTTAGCATTTTAAATCAAAAAATGATGATTTAAAATTGTATTTAAATAAAATGCAGGTTTTTCACAACATCCTTAACCCTGCAGTCACATGGCTGCTCACTACAAAAGGGTTGTAATGTTAGCAATACAGCAGGTTTTTTTGGGTTGGATTATTTAATGAGTTTGTGTCCCTATGTGTAGTAAACTAAAAATCAGTGGCTAAAATACAATGTACATGGCTGAAACTGCAGCCCATTCATGGTGGATGATCATGGAATTGTCTACATTAGGGACTGTTCACAAACACTTGTTGGGGGGGGGGGGCTGATGCAAAAAGGGGGCTCTTAGTTTTGACCCTTCTAGGGGTGAGGGGCTCTGAAAAATTGACCACAAATTTTCCGGGAAAATTGAGTATATGGGGTTGACCCATAATTTTCATGTGAAAAGGGGGCCCTGAAATTTTTGAGATCTGAAAAAGGGGGCCCAAAAAATGTTCACGATGAAATTTTTTTGCATCAGGGCCCCCAACAAGTGTTTGTGAACGGTTCCTTAATCGATTTTACTGTATGATTATGATACATGTGTATATACGAGGGGGTATCCAAAAGTTTTTGACATCACCCAGAAGTGAAAGAGCTATATTGATGAAATTTTGTCAGTATAATCACTGGTCCTTATGTACATTATGGTTCAAAAAATAAGTATGTTTACTTTCTTTCCAGGTGTCGCTAGATGGGCAGTAGGCGCATTACCTTTTCATGATAAGATCCTCCACTTTCTTGAGTTTCTTCACTGTGGCGCGCCATCCATAAGTGATGGACGCCCACTTCTTGGCTAATCTGTGAGGGACATGTGGCCAGTTTGGAAATTCCTTTTTCAAAAAGCAACAGTGCAATATGATGGGCAATCATCACCGTAGATAGCTTTCATTTCATCATAGATTTTATGAGCATTGTAGGCCTAACCCTTCAAATGCAGGAACCTTAATCACGCACGTTCCTCAATTTTCACCATCTTGCAGGTTATGCGCCTAGCTACTGCCCACCTAGTGCCATCTGGATAGAAAGTAAACTTATACTTATGAGACCATTTCTGAACCATAATGTACATAAGGACCAGTGATTACACTGACATAATTTCATGAAAATAGCTCTTTCACTTCTGGGTGATGTCAAAAACTTTTGGATACCCCCTCGCATACAATGTACATGTCATACATCATATACTTACTTGCAAACTCATTTTGTGTGGCATGGTGGTGCAGGGCTCTAGCCTTCTCCTGTCTTTTTCTCCTGATGACATGAAGAAAGAAATGCAAATTTAGATGCATGCATAAACTCCTCTAGTTGATTAATTTCACAAAAGTGAGGTTGAGCTTTACCCAAGGAAAATCTAGTACTTGGACGTAAAAAAACAAGCAAACACAAACAGACAGTACAAGTACCCACACAGATTTGGTGCCCTCATTTGTATTTACGAACTACACTGTATTGGTAAGCACCGGAAAAATCTATGATTTTTGAGAGCAAATTTTGCGCATCAATTTCACAAAATTCCTGATTTGTGACTCCTCGCCACAACTGAGCCCGGATGTCGCCAATCATCATTTTTGAGATATTCAACCAAAATATTCTGCTTGAAATTAGCTTTAAAATGATGTATATCATGTCTATAGTACTTGACATTTAAGTAGTGAAAATCAATAAAACAGTCAATAAATCCTTTCTTTCCTATTGTTTATTGTTAAGTTCGATGGAGCATATCTCAATAGTGGCACTGGCGACATCCGGGCTCAGTTGTGGCGAGGAGTCACATTTGTGTGATTTATCCATAATATTACCAAAATGTGTGCATTTTTCGCAAAAAGTTCAAATTTGAATTTTTTAAATTAAATTACGCGGCGCAGAGTTGAATTCGTTAAAATTAAGTCCTATGAGCAGTGGCGTACTGTGGCCGCCCCTACCCGGGGGGCTGAAGAAAATTCAATTTTGCCGCCCCTTCCTCAGCAGCCCGAAAAGGTTGCCCCAATTTTTTTACGGTCGTTTGAAAAAGTGAAGAACCAAAAAAAAAATAATTTCTAGGCGCTAGTGCCCTAAAATTAACACATTTTGATATATAGTACAATTTTTTTCAAATTTTCCGCCTTTTTCTTTACTAATTCTTTTTGCCGCCCTTCTTCTTCCACTGCCCTTTGATTTGGCCACCCCTGCTTTGACTCAGGGGCTGGCGCCCTAAAGCCCCCAAAATATGCGCATGATGAGGGCGGTCGACTGCATATCTGTCAGTACACACTTTTCAATACGGAATAAATGCTAACCTCATCGTGACATCATCCAAGCAGCAAAGTTCATTTCCCATGGAAAAAGCATGTATTGACGGATATGCAGTTTACCATTCTGCTATGGTCTATTTTCTATACCGGTACTTTTTTCTGCATGGATTGTATTACAGATCACCATGGGTTCTTTCAATTTTGTGAAAACTTATGGTTTTTTTTTGGAAAATGAATACTTTAAAAATGGGTATCGTGGCCAAACCTTAAATTCGCGATTATACCCAAAATATGTGAATGTTAGTGTTTCACATACATTGTACATATCTTTTGAGATTGATTTTTTTAACTTCAGTTACCAAGAATGAAGATGTTAATTCATGATGAATTAATACATACCCTTTTCTTTCTTCCTTTGTGTGCTGCTTTGCTTGTAGCTTGATCTTCCCCGTCAAAAACAACTATGGGCGTAACATTTTGCCTAACCAACACCCGGGACCAACACATCTACTGCTTAGCAGAAATCATTGACATACCGTACCTGTAAGAACCATAATTGCATAAAAGTGACATAAAAATTGGTGGATATACAACTTGTCCCTATCCCAACCCACCCCTTGACCAGTAGCGTATCTGTGGCAAATCTACCCTGTGACCGGGTAAATCTACCGCACACCAGGATTTTGCCCGCTCTGACAAGTGACCCCAATACACGGTACACCACTGCCCTTGACAACATAGTCTACCTGTCCCTTGACAATATATATAGTCAACTACCTTAGCTTTATTCCCTCCAGCAAGCAAGGGACAGGTTGGTCACTGGTCAGTGACGAGTTGCCTTCAAAAAATGTGGTGCAGGTTGATGCAAGGACAGGTTGGCATAGGAACGGCTTGTCATGTCTATCTTGTCATGTATTCTTAAAAATTTACTTCATTAGGAATGTGACCAGGTAACATTAAAACCAATCAACGGTACAGGATGCTTTTTTGGTCACACAGCTATAAAAAGACAATTTTCATGGTTTAGAATAGGAGATTAAGGCCCTTCACAATTAATTCTTAGTTTCCTGTTTCAAGTTTGAAAATAAAGGACGAGGCGACTTTTAATTATTAGTTATTAATTATCTATTACTTTCTTTATTTTGAAAATGTGGTCGTGACTACTATCAACAGTCCATGTGGTCATTTTGACTAAGACTACGGATTTAATTATTTTACCTTTATAATTGATTTTTTACATTAATATTAGTAGGGGACCCTACAATGTTCTTGTTTTATATTCATAATCAAAGCTGAGATGATCAAAAACAGATATTGGCAAATAAAAGTAATTACAAAGTCAATTAAAAGATGAAAATACCTAAATAAAAATTAAATAATTAAATATTTTTCCATTCTTGATTTTGGACGCGCGAGGGAAACAGGAAACTAAGGATCAATTGTAATTGGCCTAATGAAAAATAAGCCCTTAATCCTTTCCTTCATCACCGAATACAAGTCACACACTTAAAATAATTTCTTAATATATGAATAGTATTGTAAATAATTGTGGTTCTTGAGAAATATGTCAATTATGAAGATGTTGCGTTTCAACTCTTTTCACATCATAATTTAATACAGAACCACAAGATCTACAAAATTGTAACTGGATTCAGCACCACACCCGATTTAAAATGATCATAACAAATTTCACTACATGTAGATGGTATACCATCTACATTTATACATAGTATTTAATAAGCTTTTAAGCTTAACTTACTTTCGTGGATCAATTCCAGGTTGTGCAGCAGTGTATAGATCCATAAATTGATGCGTCAATGCCTGTACTTCACCACCCAAATCCGCGGCAGAAACCCTGGCAGAAACTTTATTTTCTATATTCTTGAATTTTGGGAGTAAAGATTTAATTCCCATTGTCACGATTCGATTGTAACCGTGCGTTGAAGCTGGTCAACTCCGGGATTGTTTATTTACGATCAGCTGATTGAAGATCACAGGCTGTTTTTAACGGCTGACATCGCTAATTGTTCATAATGCGCATGCGCTAGACATGCGCATAAAACAAATCGTGTTCCCGTGGTGTTGCCGTCGGGATTGCCCTGGAATTGCCAGAGAAGTATGACCCACCCCCTGGGATACATAGTGTTCCCCCATTCTTGAAACAATTGTGCACGAAATTCGAAATTTTGGACAAATAAGGCCTACCACTAATTAATTATGGTTACTAGAAGTTGAATATCGGTCTTATGTTCTTTCAATTGATTTTGTGCTGAAATGTGCGTGAAAATTTGACTTTCATCGCTTGGAGGGTGCAGAATCGATGCTGAACTGGTCAATTTGGTGCCCCTAAGGGTGGCGCCCGGGGCACGTTGCACCCCTTTTCCCCTAGTTATGCCACTGGTGCAAGGTGCTAATGGAAGCCACTGGTCGTTTAAAAATATATTTTGACCAAAAATACTGAGTGAGGGGGTTAGTGAGAGAATGATAATTGAAAATGAGTGACCGTGTTTAGTGAGTCAATGTGCAAGTTTTGTGAGTGTGTGAAAGAATAGGTTGAGTGATATGTGAGAGTGAATGATGGATAGAGTGAGTGTGTGGGTGAGTAAGGGAGTGGGGTGTGCAGGGGTGAGTATGGGGGTGTGAATTTGTGTGTGGTGAGAGTGAGTGAAAGACCTGGGTGAAAGACTAAATGAGTTATAAGAGTTTATAGTAGTGATAATGTGAGAAACTAGGTGTGAATGAGATGGCACAGTGACTGATTGATTGATGAGATTGGTGTGTGAAGGGGTGAGTTGGTGTATGTCAGGGTGAGTTGCGTGGGAGGGAGAGTGAGTGATTGAATGAATGAGTGAATTGAGATATGCTTCCTGATGAGAACATTAGGCTGAAGCAATTGCTACAGCCAAGGTAAGTGAGTGAGTGGGTGGTGACGGCGGGGTAATAGTGGGTGGAAGGGTTAGGGTGGTGATTAGGGTAACTATGTGGTAATTTTGGTTGAAGAAAGGTGATGGTGGAGTAAGGTGGTTGTGTTAAGGTGGTATGATAATAATGGGTGATGGAGTTAGAGTGAGGATGGGATAGGGTGGTGATTAGGGTGACTGTGGTAAGGAGTGGGGTAATGGTGGGTGGTGGGCAGGGCTGTCAACTTTCTGGAATTGCTTGGCGTGAGACAGAGGCATACCAGGATTTTCTGACAACAATGTTCATTTTGACCTGTGATTATTTGAGCCACCGCCCTCCAGAATCTGAAAAGGGACAACAAATTATTTGGATGATGCGTGACATTTTACTCATTTTCCAGCTTTTTGCGTGAGATTTACTACCAAGGCGTGAGATTATACTACCTTGGCGTGAGACCGTGAGAAAGTGACCCAATGCGTGAGACTCACGGCCAATGCGTGAGAGTTGACAGCCCTGGTGGTGGGTAGGGTGGTGTGATAATAGTGGGAGGTGGAGTAAGGGTGCGGATGGGATAGGGTATGTGGTGGGGTAAGGTGGTGATGGTGGGGTAGTGTGGTGGGGTAATATTGGGTGGTGGGGTTAGGGTGGTGATTAAGGTGACTGTGGTAAGGTGGTGGGTTAATAGTGGGTGATGGGGTAAAGGTGGTTGTTATATTTCAGGCATATTTCAGGTATATTTTATTAAATGTCATAGCAGTATTAAAACACTGAATTGCGACACAATTTACAACTTATAAACATCAAAATTTACACATTAATTAATACAACATAAAAATATATATCTATGTACAATTTCAAAGTAATATATTACTACATCAAAAAACATATTTAAAAGAAAAAGGGATTATAAAAACACAAATTAAATCAAATTCATAAATAGTCAAAGAGGTAAGAGTAGTGCACTGGTAGGGAGCTCAATTATTGCACAAAAACATTTTGATTGAAATGATACATGAATATTGCACACTGTTTTGGTGAAAGATTTTCACTGAGCATATACAAGCTCAGGTGACTATGTGGTAAGGTGTTGGGTAATGGGTTACGGTTCGCTATCTCTAAGGACCACAAGTTGTGTTAGAGTAGGGAGGTGGTGGGATAATGGGTAGGGTAGTGTTGTGGGGTAAATGTGGTGGGGTTAATGTGGGGGTTAATGTGATAATTAGGATGACTATGTGGTAAGGTGTTGGGTAATGGTGGGTGGTGGGGTAATAGTGGATGTTGGGGTAAAGGGTGGGTGGAGGGTAGGGTGGTGTGATAATAGTGGGTGGTGAAGTAAGGGTGTGGATGGGATAGGGTACATGTGGGGTAAGTTGGTGATTATGGGGTAGTGTGGTGTGGTAATATTGGGTGGTGGGTTAGGGTGACTATGTGGTAAGGTGTTGGGTAATGGGTTACGGTTCGCTATCTCTAAGGACCGCTATCTCTAAGGTTCGCTATCCCTAAGGTTCGTTATCACTAATTACAAAAAAGGTCCACTATACCTAAAGTTCGATATCACTAATTTTGAAAAAGGTTCGGTATTCCTAAGGTTCGATATCACTAATTTTAAATAAGGTTCGCTATCTCTAATTTTAAATAAGGTCCGCTATCACTAATTTATTGAAGGTTCGTTATTTTTAAGGTTCGCTATCACTAATTTAAAATAAGGTCCGCTATCTCTAATTTTAACAATCCCGGTATCCCTAAGGTTCGCTATCTCTAATTTCAAATAAGGTCCGCTATCTCTAAGGTTCGCTATCTCTAAGGTTGGCTATCTCTAAGGTTCGCTATCACTAATTTCAAACAAGGTTCGCTATCTCTAATTTATAATAAGGTTCGCTATCTCTAATTTTAAATAAGGTTCGCTATCTCTAATTTTAAATAAGGCTCACTATCTCTAATTTTAAATAAGGTTCGCTATAAGGTTCCTTATTTGAAATTAGAGATATCGGACCTTATTTAAAATTAGAGATAGCGGACCTTTTTTAAAATTAGAGATAGCGGACCTTTTTAAAAATTAGAGATAGTGGACCTTATTTAAAATTAGAGATAGTGGACATTATTTAAGATTAGTGATAACGAACCTTAGGTATAGCGCACCCTAATCAAAATTAGTGATAGCGAACCTTAGAGATAGCGAACCTTAATTAATTAGGGATAGCGAACCCTAAACAAAATTAGTGATAGCGTAACCTTAGGTATAGCGGACCTTTATTGCAATTAGTGATAACGAACCTTAGAGATAGCGAACCTTCAATAAATTAGTGATAGCGGACCTTATTCAAAATTAGTGATAGCGAACCTTATTTTAATAGTGATATCGAACCTTAGAACTAGCGAACCTTATTCTAAATTAGTGATATCGATCCTTAGAAGTAGCGGACTTTTTTTTAGGTATAGCGAGCCCTTTTCTCTATTAGAGATTCTGATCTCCATAGACTTGACACGTTAGTGATAGCGAACCTTAGAGATAGCGAACCTTAGAGATAGCGGGATGTCACAGGGTAATGGTGGGTGGTGGGGTAATAGTGGGTGGTGGGGTAAGGGTGGTTGTTAGAGTAGGGAGGGTGGTGGGATAATGGATAGGGTAGGGTTATGTGATAATATTGGGTGGTAAGGTTAAGGTGGTGCTTATGGTGACTATATGGTAAGGTGGTCAGGTAATGGTGGGTGGTGGGATAAGGGTGGTGTTTAAGGTGACTATGGGATAGTGGTGGAAGGTGGGGTAATAGTGGTTGGTGGGGTAAAAGTGGGTGGGAGGCCGAGGGTAATAGTGGGTGGTGAGGTTAGGGTGGTGATTAGGGTGACTATTTGGTAAGGTGGTGGGTAATAGTGCTTGGGGTAATAGTGGGTGGTGAGGTAAGGGTGGTGATTAGGGTGACTATGTGGTAAGGTGGTGGGGTAATGGTGGGTGGCGGTGTAATAGTGGGTAATGTGGTTAGGGTGGTGATTATGGTGGGGTAAGGGTGGTTGTGTTCTCTGTTGACAAGGGGCAGTCTTGGTGGGGTAATGGTGGGTGGTGGTTTAATGGTGGGTGGTGATTAGCATGCGCGTATTTTGGGGGGGCTTTGGGGGCGCCAGCCCCCCGGGGTCAAAGTTGGGGGCGGCAAAAACGAAGGGGCGGCGGAAGAAGAAGGGGCGGCAAAAACAGGGGCGGCAAAAACGAAGGGGGCGGTAAAACGAATTAGCAAAGAAATTTTTTTTTTTTTTTTTTGCTTTTCACTTTTGCTGAACCATGAAATGGTATCAGCCTATAAGAGTGTATGTTACTAGCTTACTTACTAGCTTACTTACTAGCTTACTTACTAAGTTACTAGCTTACTAACTAACCATTTGGTCTGAAATGGACATATCTCTAAATGCCACGAAGGTATGACCCCATGAGTGGTGTCATATGAAAGAGGAAAACATAAAGAATATAATAAAAATATTTCCAAACGTCGGAGGTCATCCAGGGGTCACAGGGGTCAAAAAAGGTCATTTTAACTGAAAATGCTCAGATTGAGCTTAAATTTAAATGTAATGATCCTTGTGACATTCTAAACATGTTTCAAACATATAAAAATGTATTTAAGGTCATTAAGGGGTCATAAAGGGGTCAAAGGTCAAGGTTCTCAAAATGCTCCAATTGAGCTGAAATTTAAATGCAATGATCCTTATGATATTCTAAACATTTAAAAAATATTTTAAGATTCATTTAAAGTCATTAAGGGGGTCAAAGGTCAAGTTTTCCAAAATGCTCCGATTGAGCTGAAATTTAAACGCAATGATCCTTATGACATTCTAAACATGTTGAAAATATTTTCAAATTCATTTAAGGCCATTAACGCGGCTGTGTACTCAAGACGTTGTTTCTTTCGCAAAATTGAGTTTTTTTGATATTTGTTACTTTGTTATTTGCTGAACCATGAAATGGTATCAGCCTATAGGAGTGAATGTTACTTACTAGCTTACTTACTAGCTTACTTACTAACTGACTAACCATTTGGTCTGAAATGGACATATCTCTAATTGCCACGAAGGTATGATCCCATGAGGGGTGTCATATGAAAGAGAAAAACATAAAGAATATAATAAAAATATTTCCAAACGTCGAAGGTCATCCAGGGGTCACGGGGGTCAAAAAGGTCTTACTAACTGACTAACCATTTGGTCTGAAATGGACATATCTCTAAATGTTACGAAGGTATGACCCCATGAGTGGTGTCATATGAAAGAGGAAAACATAAAGAATATAATAAAATATTTCCAAACGTCGAAGGTCATCCAGGGGTCACGGGGGTCAAAAAAGGTCATTTTAACCGAAAATGGTCCGATTGAGCTTAAATTTAAATGCAATGATCCTTAAGACATTCTAAACAGCTAAAAAATATTTTAAAATTCATTTAAGGTCATTAAAGGGTCATAAAGGGGTCAAAGGTCAAGTTTTTCAAAATGCTCCAATTGAGCTGAAATTTATATGCAATGATCCTTATGATATTCTAAACATTTTAAAAACATTTTAAGATTCATTAAAGTTCATTAAGGGGTCATAAAGGGGTAAAAGTTCAAGTTTTCCAAAAATCCTCCGATTGAGCTGAAATTGAAACGCAATGATCCTTGTGACATTCTCAACATGTTGAAAATATTTTAAAATTCATTGAAGGTCATTAAGGGGCAATAAAGGGGTCAAAGGTCAAGTTTTCAAAATGCTTCAATTCAGCTGAAATTTAAATGCAATGATCCTTATGACATTCTTAACATGTTTTAAATATTTTAAAATTCATTTAAGGTCATTAAGGGGGTCATACAGAGGTCAAAAGTCAAGTTTTCAAAATGCCAGCTTCTCACGATCAAGGTATATTAAAACGGCAAATAATGAAACAGTCTTATTAAAATTAATACTATCCTGCACAGTATTGCTGCTTGATCAGATCGTCACAGTCATCCGCCTAACTTACCTCGTGCCCTTGCAAAGGGCACAGTTGCTCTAGTTTATTTTATATTCTTTACTTTTCCTCTTTCATTAACACCACTCGAGCGGTACCTTCGTAGCATTTCGAGATTATGTCCATTACAGACTCAGGGTGACAGTGGTATAGGCCTACCACAATAACTGCCGAAGCCACATGGTTCAGCTATGGTGCGGTTATCGCTCTAGTTTATAAATACAAGGAAAGAAAATCCAGATTTATAAACTCCAACTGCGCTATTTTATGGATTTTATTTCACTATTTCATTCGTGTTTGCAATTTTAAAAGAGAGAAAATTTTTGTTGTATCAGCGAGGTACACGCGCGCAACAACGCATCGCGCTGTGTATCGCGCAATTTGTTAACGCACAGATACGCTACGCATACGCGACGCTTATCTGCATGCGTGGCGCATCCTTTGGAAACACTAATTTCAAGTGGTCAAATGGCTCCGTTTTAGCTGATAAAATGTGGGTTTTTTCAAGTTCTTTCCTCGATTTGAATATCAAGTTATGAATGGATTTCGCTCAAACTTCTCAACGGGCTGTGGATTTACCCGATGTTCACGTAATATAAGGTAGAACTAGAGCGATAACCGCACCATAGCTGAACCATGTGGCTTCGGCAGTATATTGTGGTAGGCCTAGATACCACTGTCATCATTGCATTTAAATTTCAGCTCAATTGAAGCATTTTGAAAACTTGACATTTGACCCCTTTATTGCCCATTAATGACCTTAAATGAACTTTAAAATATTTTAAACATGTTTAGAATGTAAAAAAAATCATAGCATATAAATTTCAGCTCAATTGGAGCATTTTGAAAAACTTGACCTTTGACCCCTTTATGACCCCCTTAAAGAGCCTTAAATGAATTTTAAAATATTTTTAAATGTTTACAATGTCATAAGGATCATTGCATTTAAATTTCAGCTCAATTGGAGCATTTTGAAAACATTGACCTTTGACCCCTTTATGACCCTTTAATGACCTTAAATAAATTTTTTAATGTTTTAAACATGTTTAGAATGTCATAAGGATCATTGCATTTAATTTTGAGCACAATCGGAGCATTTTCGGTTAAAATGACCTTTTTTGACCCCTGTGACCCCAAGATGACCTCTGACGTTTGGAAATATTGTTATTATATTCTTTATGTTTTCCTCTTTCATATGACACCACTCATGGGGTCATACCTTCGTGGCATTTAGAGATATGTCCATTTCAGACCAAATGGTTAGTCAGTAAGCTAGTAACTTAGTAAGTAAGCTAGTAACTTAGTAAGTAAGCTAGTAAGTAAGCTAGTAAGTAAGCTAGTAACATTCACTCTTATAGGCTGATACCATTTCATGGTTCAGCAAAAACGAAAACTGCCGCATTCTCCTGTGAGATTCGATGAAAGGGCAAAATGTGACCACTTTAAACTTCAACGGTCATTATTTCAATGTTCATTTTGTCGGTAAAATGACGATTTAGGTACACGATAACTCAATAAATACAGCATCTATAGGTGAGCAAAATATGATCATCGTAAAAAGCATAATCGACTCAAGAAACGGTTTTCTCATTTTTTTATATTTTGGTATATTTCCGATTTTAGGCATCATTTTATGCAAATAGGCGTTTGTGAATTTTAAAAAGTTCAATTTGATGCCTTATATGGTCAATATCTCAAAAACTAAGGCCAATATCAAAAAAAAAATAAAAAACCGTTTTTGGAATGGAGCCTCAAGATTGAGCTAAAAACAAAATAAAATATTTTGGAAAGAGTGTTTTTTTGTTATGATGTACCTAACAAATATTGCCAAAAACTCACTGTTTTGTGATTTTCTTCATAATTGTTGTTTTTACCCCAAATCTGTATTTATATTAAGATTTATTGATGTCTTGCCTTCATAAAAATGTATACTTTTATATGTCTTGCGCGAATAATTACAAAGTTATTGCACTTTTACTACATGCATGTCTGAGAGTACACAGCCTCCTTAAGGGGCAATAGAGGGGTCAAAGGTCAAGTTTTCAAAATGCCTCAATTCTCGCGATTCCAAATACAGCGCGCCACCAACGACGGCAGTGAAAATTGGCATTTCCCGTGTCTGGGGTCGACATCCTTTTTCATCAACCATAGCTGACCATGTTTGTGATTATTACTCTAAAAACACAATGTTTTGTAGTACATTTTGAAATTTTTTGAGACTTTCTGTGTTGAAGTGAAATATTGCACTTTGATATTCACATATCTTTTTCTAAAACCCGCAAACTTGATGTTGATAGGCCTACTAGGTGTTAACTTTTTGTTATCCCATTTTCTAAAACCGCCCTTTTTTGTTTTTAAACTTTACGATGCTTTTCAGCCCGATACGCGCGAGCCTAGTCAATGCGAAGTATAGGCCTAGGCCTGTCCTTTTTAATGGAAAACGCATAGGTTTTATTTTGGTTATTAGAATAAATTGTTTTAATTCTTTCTGAATTTATTGTTTGTTCAATACGATAATAATATAACACCAGCATACTTAAGAACATCCATACTATAGGTGTTGCGTTTTTGTAATCGGCCTACATTTTCTAAAAATGATGTTTTTTTGCACGAAGGCGCTTAGCGGCCCGCCGCGCGGGATAGGCCTACAGCAAAGAAATTCAAGTAAATTTTAAAAAGATTCTTAATACTCATTACTTATAAACATGCATCACATTGGTTTGCAGTTTTTGTTATTTGTAATTGTTTGATTTGTCTTTATTTTATTTTTAGCCTAAATTTGTATTTTTAATTATATTACTATCAAACATTTAAAAAATTACGATCGCAATAAAAACACTTTGTAGGCATAGCTTACCGCATAAAAATAACATTTATTTTTTATTAATATTTCAATTCGAGACTTTAATGCATTTCAACAATACCTCATAGAGTTCTAGCATAATAATAAAGATGAAGAAAGTTTCAAACTGCAAAAGAGTACATGAATTTTAAAAGATCATTATTTTAAGGTAGGCCTATATCAAGAAAATATGCATGCAAAAACTTCATAACTTTAGAACCAAGTATTCTAGACCTTTGGTGTTTTCAGTTTAAAATGATAGCCTATTGTACGTGTAATGGTTACACAATTGTCAAAAATGCCTCCTTTGGCCCCCATGAACCAGATCGTGTCACAATTAAGGTTTAAATTTGACAATTGTCATGTCCGATTTTAATATTAATTCATGTTTCTTTTAATTTTTCATATTTTATTTTTACTTCCGCTTTCTTGCATGTCATACCATCTTTATTTCATCTTTCCCTTTAATAATTCATAACCCAAGGAAATTTACTCTTAATGTAGGCCTAGGCCTACTCCCAAATAGCACACGTTGGTTGGAATGAGTTTCTTTTTAGTCATATTATCGGTCGGCACAACATTGAAAAATCAAAAACCTTTTCGACTAAATCAATTGGACAATTTTAAACACCTAGGCCTAGGCCTATACATGTTTTTTAAAAAGAAAAAGAAAATGGAAAAGATTAAAATCTTTCCCATTTTCCTTTTCTTTCTCATGAAATTATAAGTCAACACTATGAAAAGAACTGAACTGTAGTGTAGCCCATCCTTTACGGCACTGACTTTGGCCAAATTGGAAAGGTTTAAATTCGGAGGATCGACATTTCTTGCATATTAAATAATGGATCAGGCCCATGGATCAAGGACTCAACCTATAGTAAAGAGGTCAAATCTGGGGATGGACTTTATTGGAGGGGTGAACACATTGTTTAGGCCTGCTTCATTTGAAACTGAAGGGGCGAACCGGGACCCCCCCACACACACACACACACATACACCGATTTACGGCGAAGGATATAGGCCTACTGTACAATAACGGACAATTTGCAGTTGATGTTTTTGACAAAAACAAGATAACTTAACATGATTAACAATAGTTTGGAGGCCATTATAGGCCTAAATGAAAATGAAAACGTGCCTATTCACACAGAAGGGTAGGTCTATTCGAGCCCCCTGCGCCAAATTTATTGAGGGGCTGAGCCTATGTAATTTTGTTGACAGAACTGCACCACGAGAGCTTATTTTAAAAATTAACAGGTTTATTTGTTTAGTGCAAGTATATATTTTCTCCCGACATTATACATTGGGGCCAAAGTGTTTTGTTTAATATAGGGCTATATATCGAAGGAAATGGCTTCTAAATCTACGACCTTTCGTGGTCATACAGTAGGCCTACATCATGCTATAAAGAGTGTTTCAAACGTCACTCGAAAAATGCTTTATAAGGTTATAAATGTAAAACATCTATAGGCCTAGGTTGGAAAAACAATAATAAAAATACAAATAAGACAAGCGTTCAAAACATTTTTGAAAACCAAAAGCTTTTATCTTAATCATGTATCACGCATGGTAATAATTATGGGAAAAGTTATCCAAACAAGAAATAAAGGCACGAATTTGCGTTTTAGATTAAATTTTCTGTTTGAAATTGTCTTGCATCAAAAGCATTTGCTATTATAGGCCTACAATGTACCCAAACTCGAAAATTGACATTTTGACATCGGGTTTATAGGCCTAGATGGTCGATCAGCATCAGAGACATCAACATTTTTGACATCGAGTTTTAACCGTAGATGGTTGATCATAGAGTACATTTGAAATTCGAAAACGTTTTAATCGTATTAAAAAATAAATGCTTTACGCTGTCCATCATGCTGTTAAAATATGTATTGAATATTTCGTTATTCTAAATATTGAGAATTAGGTCTACTTTACTTAAAACAAACAAGGTTTAAAAATTGTGGGTATTTAAAGGATATATTCATGAGGGTCTAAGTAGGCCTATCCCCAATCATATTTTTCAGTGTTTTCTTTTCTTGTAAACGAGAGCCTAAAGTATTTTCCCAAGAGCCTCGGATCGGGTTCGGAAAAGTTTGAAAATAAGGGTTTAATTGATGCCCATTATTTTGTGTGGGAATAGGCCTAACACTCTGAACATTCACAGAGGTAGGCCTAAACCATGACTGTCAAAAATAAACTTTATAAAGGAAAAAAAAAAAACCATATTAAAAAAATAAATGCTTTACGCTGTTCATGCTGTTAAAATATGTATTGAATATTTCGTTATTCTAAATATTGAGAATTAGGCCTACTTTACTTAAAACAAACAAGGTTTAAATTTTTTAAGGATATATGCATGAAGTAGGCCTATCCCCTATCATATTTTTTAATCAAGTCTATTATAGGCCTACTTACTTAAAGACCTGAAAGTGTTTTCTTTTCTTGTAAACGAGAGCCTAAAGTATTTTCCCAAGCGCCTCGGAAAGTTCGGAAAAGTTTGAAAATAAGGTTGTGTGGGAATAGGCATAACACTCTGAACAGAGGTAGGCCTAAACCATGACTGTCGAAATTAACTTTAAAAAGGAGAAAAAAAAAAAAAAAAAAAACCGTCGGAGGGTTGAATCAACAGCTGATCATCATCAACGTAAATAAGCAAATTTGAGTAATCGATAGCAACACTCGTTTCTGTTTCCAGGGTCGATGGTTTATCGTCGACGCGACGACTCATGGATGTCGACCTTTACCCATGATGCTCTGCGCGAAGTAGATCAGCCAGGCGTGATCGTAGGTGGCGCGCTGTATTTGGAATCGCGTCAATCAGTCAATTGACCTGAAATTTAAATGCAATGATCTTTATGACATTCTTAACATGTTTTAAATATTTTAAAATTCATTTACGGTCATTAAGGGGGTCATACAGAGGTCAAAAGTCAAGTTTTCAAAATGCCAGCTTCTCACGATCAAGGTATATTAAAACGGCAATTAATTAATTAATGAAACAGTCTTATTAAAATTAATACTATCCTGCACAGTAGGCCTATTGCTGCTTGATCAGATCGTCACAATCATCCGCCTAACTTACCTCGTGCCCTTGCAAAGGGCACAGTTGCTCTAGTTTATTTTATATTCTTTACTTTTCCCAATTCATTAACACCATTCGGGTGGTCATACCTTCGTAGCATTTCGAGTTATGTCCATTACAGACTCCGGGTGACAGTGGTATAGGCCTACCACAATATACTGCCAAAGCCACATGGTTCAGCTATGGTGCGGTTATCGCTCTAGTTCAAATGACTGTGAAAAAAATTGGGTCAACCTTTTCGGGCTGTTAAGGAAGGGGCGGCAAAATTGTTTCTTCTTCAGCCCCCCGGGGTTGGGGCGGCCACGGTACGCCACTGATTAGGGTGGTAAGGTGTGGGGTAATGGTTGTTGTGGTGTAATAGTGGATGGAGGGGTTAGGGTGGTGATTAGGGTGACTGTGGTATAAGGTGGTGGGGTAATGGTGGGTGTTAGGTGGTATGGTAATATTGGGGTAAGGGTACGGGTGGTGATGGTGGGTTATTGTATATAGGTTGGTGAGGTATAATGAGTGGTAGGATAGGTATAATTATAGTGGGTGGTGGGTTTGGTGGTGGGATAATAGTGGTCAGTGGGTTTGGTAGTAGAGTAAGGGTGGGGAAGGGATATGGTGGGGTAGTGCGTGGGGTATTAGTGGGTAGTTGGATTAAGGTGGTGATTTATAGGGTGACCTATGTGAAAAGGAGGTGGTGTAGTGGGTTGGTGGGTAATAGTTGGTGGGGTAAGGGATGGGGCAAGCATTTTTGGGCAGGTCAAAAGGGGGACAAGTGATTTTTGGTGGTGGAGGGGGGCACAGCGATTTTTGGCACAGATGTTTTGGGCACCGTTTCCATAGGCCTAAAAGGTGCGGTTCAAAGTATGCAAAATTTCCTGCTTGTTGTGCTTGCATTTATATATGATAAGACAATTTTTAAATTTAAAACTCAAATTTAAAACCTTAAAAGGTTTTAAATTTGAGTTCAAGAAAATCTTGGAGCCAAAGATTGTTTGGCACATCAAAAGGGGGGGGGTAAAGTTTTTTTGACACGTTGAAAGAGGGCGGCAAAGATTTTTTTGGGTTGGCCAAAAAGGGGGGGATTTTAAGTGATTTTTGGCAGACCATTTTGAGAATAAACCCCCGGGACACATGATTTTTGCACAACCCCTCACGCATCATGATCATCGACCCCAACCCCTCTGGCATACCCCCCCTATTAGGCTAGGCCTACTCCCAGGAGTAGCCTACATGATTAGTTAAACCACCCCGGAGTAGCAGATGAGTAAAATGACTGCTGGGATCTTCTTTCTCATTCCTTTTTGGAGGTAGGTCTGGCAGCTCCTGGCCCGGGCTCCTGGCCTTCAGTGTAGGCCTAGGTGCTATATAAATTAGGCCTAATGTGACTGAGTGATGTGGCCCTATGATCAAATATATTATGATGATGAATTTTGGATAAGTATATAAATGCCGGAATGGTCCGCGTGCCGATGCCGTGGAGGTCGGGCTGGGTCATGTAGGCCGGCTGAGACGTGGGCTGAGTCATTATAGAATTTGGTGCATGACGATATAGGATATCGATTTATATATCTATCGAATCGATCGACGTGCGTACTATTGAAGGACTGGCAGGTTCATCCTAAACCGGAAGTCTACCGGATCCGGGGAAATCCCTGAAAGCTCCTGAATACCGATTTTCAAAGCTGAAATTTTAGGTGTTGAGTTCCGTTATTTAAAAACGGTTTGACCTGTTTCCCGTGCAGGTTCCTGAGCGGTGCGGTATACGCCGGAAATTACTGAGTTGGGAATCTTTAGCGTGAGCATGGTGAGAGCGCTGTTATATATTGGTCATTATGCCTCATGCATTTTACGGTTACATTTTGATGATTTTCATAAGCTTAATAAAATGTGATTCATCCAAGTATTGTAAATATATTTCGACAGGATTTGAAACATGATGAAGGCTGTACATGACATGCAATGCATGGTAGCTCATGGTGACGTCCATTGAATTGCAAAGAAGGAATTGCGTACTTGTATTGAACAAATTGTGGCAGGATTTCAAAGAACGGTAGGTACATGTAGGCCCTAGGTGTAAAATAGAAAATCTTAAGATTTTATGTAATAATGTAGCGTCTGAGCTGAGCAGCAGGTCGAGCTATATAAAGCAGGGGTCCATTTCACTAAACTTTACGAAGCGTCGTAAGTCTCGAAAATCATTCGTAACTTACAACGAGTCGTAAGTTCCATTTCACTAAATGTACTTACGAACGGTACCCTTCGTATAAGTAATAGGGATTTACTACAGGGACCCTTCGTAAAGTTACGTCTAGTATTGGGTATTCGTAACTTAACGAATGGTTACTTGAGTTACGAAGGGTAAAAGGTTTAGTGAAATAGACCCCAGGCTGATATAACATTATAGCTACAAACACTACACTACAGTCTTTCATACTTATTTCATGATCAGTGTGGATTGATTCAAAATTAGTGCATGATTGATGCAGCTGTCAAACAGAATGATTTTGCTGATCTGAGTGAATATCTGCATATATCTGCTCAGTGCTTGATTTGAAAATATTTTGATTTTGAATTTAAATTCTAGACATATCATCTTGGGGTCAAATCGGACGATAAACATCGAGCTATAAAAATAAATTAAATGCATGAATGAATTAATGCGACTATCAAAGTAAAATGTACACTCGATCGGACATCTGGGAACCTATAGTCCTATATTGTACTAGCGCATGCAATATCCGCGCATACTACACTGGGCTGTATCCCCCTGTGCCCTGTGTGAGGTCAGGACAGGTCGATCAAGAGAATGTACAACCAATCGGCATTTGATGCATACCACAGTAATATTTCATCAATATGTTTGATTTTTTAATTTGTTTTAAAAACAGGAAAAAGATGGCTACCAGTGGTCAAATACGAAGCACTAAGACCTATATTTGGTATACTGCTGATGTGCTTGGTACCGGTGCAACAAGCACAGTGTTCAAGGGGAGACATAAGGTAATTGAAAGGTCACAGAATGTACATGTGCGGGCTTGTTAACTCGCCCGCACCTGTTAACTCGCCCGCACATGTTCCAGGAATGTTGACTTAATTTATTTTGGAATGTTAAAAACTTCAAGATTGGACTTGGAGACTGGTCAGTGTTTATGGTTTGAAATGTGCTTTGAATTTACTGAAATTTGAAAGAAAGGAGCCCTGGAGAAGGCTACATCATATGTACATGTAGAATTACACAGCCGTGACGTTAGTCACGGCTGTGTCTTTTTTCTTACAGGTTCTTCTTCTTTAAGTTAGGCGTGCAGCCTAACTTATTATTTTCTTGCCGTTTGTTTCTTTCTTTCTTTCTCACAATTTACTACTTGTGCTACATCCGTGATCGGATTTCGACCAAATGCATACCCAAGCCGTATTGGGTAGGTGGCTACAAAAGTCTTAAAATGTTTTAATATCGGAGGTCATCCAGGGGGTCACAGGGGTCCGAAATGGTCAGTTTTGCCTCATATGTGCCGCACCCCCATTATAATTAGGGGCAAAACATGGAGACATCTAGTCTAGTGTTTTGATAAACAAGAGATAACCACAGGCAATGGTTCTGCTGTCTGTGCTTCAAAACGTGTAAATTTTCGCCTCGATTGGTCTAGTGCCAGGTGGTGAATGCCGTGCATGCTCTAAATTCAGTAATTTTCCATCGTCAACCGTGTGGAAAATGTCATACGGCCGGGCGGTTTCACAAGTTGCCGGCTCTATCATACCAGTCGCCGCCTGGCTATTGCAGCTGCAATCCATACATCAAAACGTGTAAATTTTGGCTATTCCAACTGCAATCCATACACCCTTCATGCAAGACATGACTGGAATCGTCCACACAGGAAGTGAATATTACAAACGGAGTCACCCATTGAGGTAGGCCCATTCGAAATTCACACGCCCTGTGTGGGAGATTAAGATAATGTCTTCCGGAGAGGTTGTATGAATTTCAACTGGAACAGCCCAGTTGGGGTGTGTGAAACCGCAAGTGGGCGATTCACACGAAACAAACTGAGGTGTTCAGATGGCAATTTTGTTACATATCTTGAGTGTAACTTGTGATGTGATGCCTGTATGCTAGATATAAACAGCTACAACAGTATTATGCATTGCTTGAGATAGTCATATCTTTAAATAGGTGTGATTGCAGTTGTTTGTACATGTACATGTAGAGTTGGCAATGGTATTAGAAGCTATTACATGTGGTTGTGAAATAGGCCATTGTGGGAAATGACTTCATTCAATCAGATTTGATCTGAATATTGTGAGGTTAGTGATGCAGTGGTATTAGTACTATAAAAGCTTTTGTGCTGCACTGGTACTGCACACACGTACTTTTCTTCTTTCTTGGAAGAAATGTATCGGAACTGGTTGGGGTGGGTGGGTGTGTGGGGGTGTGTGTGTGGGGGGGGGTGATATCTTGGCTAAAACTGCATCACGCCTTCCCATGATGCATTTATGAAAATCAATAATCCCACTTTATAGTTTCTACAGATGACGCTTAATAATGGTAAATAATGGGGGGTAAGTAAAATGTTGAAATATGACCGCATTAAACTGCAAAGGTCATGTGAGGTCAAAGGTCAGGTCAAATTACAAGTTGCTCCGATTGGGCTGTAACTCGGGGAAAATGATCCCTGACACTTGGGGAGTATACAACCACAAAGGTCAAGTGAGGTCAAAGGTCAGGTCAAAGTTGAAGTTGCTCCAATTAGGCTGTAAGTCGGGGAAAATGGTCCCTGACACTTTGGGAGTATAAAACCACAAAGGTCATGTGAGGTCAAAGGTCAGGTCAAATTTAAAGTTGCTCCAATTGAGCTGTAAGTCGGGGAAATGATCCCTGACACTTGGGGAGTATGAAACCGCAAAGGTCATGTGAGGTCCAAGGTCAGGTCAAATTAAAGTTGCTCCAATTGGGCTGTAAGTCGGGGGAAATGAGCCCTGACACTTGGGGAGTATGAAACCACAAAGGTCATGTGAGGTCAAAGGTCAGGTCAAATTTGAAGTTGCTCCAATTAGGCTGTAAGTCAGGGAAAATGATCCCTGACACTTTGGGAGTATAAAACCACAAAGGTCATGTGAGGTCAAAGGTCAGGTCAAATTTAAAGTTGCTCCAATTGGGCTGTAAGTCGGGGAAATGATCCCTGACACCTGGGGAGTATAAAACCACAAAGGTCAAGTGAGGTCAAAGGTCAGGTCAAATTTGAAGTTGCTCCAATTAGGCTGTAAGTCGGGGAAAATTATCCCTGACACTTTGGGAGTATGAAACCACAAAGGTCATGTGAGGTCAAAGGTCAGGTCAAATTTGAAGTTGCTCCAATGAGGCTGTAAGTCGGGGAAAATGATCCCTGACACTTTGGGAGTATAAAACCACAAAGGTCAAGTGAGGTCAAAGGTCAATTTTGAAGTTGCTCCAATGAGGCTGTAAGTCGGGGAAAATGATCCCTGACACTTTGGGAGTATAAAACCACAAAGGTCAAGTGAGGTCAAAGGTCAGGTCAAATTTGAAGTTGCTCCAATTAGGCTGTAAGTCGGGGAAAATGATCCCTGACACTTTGGGAGTATAAAACCACAAAGGTCATGTGAGGTCAAATGTCAGGTCAAATTACATGTTGTTCCGATTGGGCTGGAAATCGGGGAAAATGATCCCTGACACTTGGGGAGTATTAAACCCAAAAGGTCAAGTGAGGTCAAAGGTCAGGTCAAATTACAAGTTGCTCCGACTGGGCTGTAAGTCGGGGGAAATGATCCCTGACACTTGGGGGAGTATAAAACCACAACGGTCATGTGAGGTCAAAGGTCAGGGCACATTTGAAGTTGCTCCAATTGGGCTGTAAGTCGGGGAAATGATCCCTGGGAAGTATTAAACCGCAAAGGTCATTCGAGGTCAAAGGTCAGGTCAAATTTAAAGTTGCTCTGATTGGGCTGCAAGTCGGGGAAAATGATCCCTGACATTTGGGGAGTATGAAACCGCAAAGGTCATGTGAGGTCAAATTTAAAGTTGCTCCGATCAGGCTGCAACTTGCGGCAAATGATCCCTAACACTTGGGGAGTGTAAAACCGAAAAGGTCATCCGAGGTCAAATTTAACGTTGCTCAGAATATGAAACCGAAAAGGTCAACGAAGACAAAGGTCGGGTCAAATTTAATGTTGCACAGTATTGCTGCGTGATGATGTCATCACAGTCATACGCCTAACTTACCTCGTGCCCTTGCAAAGGGCACAGTTGCTCTAGTTCTTCTTTCTTTCTTCTTTCTGTCAACCATTACATTTGCTCTAGCACTCACATGCTTACATCGATTTTGACCTAACTTGGTCACAATGATCATTGACCGTGCCCCTACATGTCACATGAAACTCGTTGGGTCAAAGGTCACACAGGGGTCACAGGGGTCAAAAACGTGATTTCAACTCAAAATGCATCTTCTCCTACAAATTACGTAGGACAGTGACGCCACTTGCACACATGCATTGTAATTACCCAGTGTCTATGTGGTGTACACAGATTTGGGGTCAAAGGTCATTAAGGGGTCACTTCCGTGTAAAACGAAAAAGCTTCAAAATTTTTATTAGCTAAATAAAACATAGCACAGTAACGGTATGTTCACATATGATCTGCAGTCACCCAATGTATATGTGGTATTTTTTTTATGTCAGGCGGATTTATCCGCCTGATATACTGTGAAGCTCCTAAATCTTCTTCTTTCTTTCTTCTTTAGTAGAACCAAAAATTGCTACTAGTGCCAGACGCTTGGACCAATGTTGACCAAACTTGGCCACAAGAAGCACTGACCCAAGCTTAATATAACTTCTACACAGATAGGGGTCAAAGGTCATGTAAGGGTTATTAGGGTCATTTTGTGAAAATCTTAAAAATGTTACTGCTCCTTTAAATGACATGCTATGACCACCAAACATGGTCAGCAAGAACAGCTGGCCCAAGCTTCAAATAAGTTGTACCACAGATTGGGGTCAAAGTTCATGTAAGGCTTAATAGGGTCATTTTGTGAAAATATTTGCGTGAAATGTAATGAAGCAGCTATAGAGGCAGCAACCTTGTGCAGGGAAACAGCTATTCGATAACAAGAGATAAGCATATAGTTTCGTTGCATGCTTGGGCATGTCTACTGGTGTGGTTTTAAGTTTCCAGGAAAATTAACAGTAAATATTGTGCTGCTATTTTGATAATAAGAGGTAAGAGTTGTTAGGTTTGGAAATTATGCTATCCCATGATGCATTTATGAAAATACACACTAAAGGTTTGGAAATGATGCTATCCCATGATGCATTTATGAAAATACACACTAAAGGTATGTGATAAATGCTATATAGTTGCTTGTGCGGTGGGGATGGTGGTCAAATTATATTCCTTCCCATGATGCATTTATGAAAATCAATACATACACACTAAGGCTATTATGGTAAATGCTATATAGCAATAATGGTAAATACCAGTACTCGGGTTTGTGGGGGGGGGGGCAAATTTTGAAATTTGTCCGATTGGGCTCAAACTTATATATAATAATCATAAGGGGATCATGAAACATCAGCTATGGTCATCCAAGGTCAAATGTTACAGCTGTCCGATGGGGCAGTAACTCTGGGGAAATGATCCCTGACACTTGGGGAGTATGTAACCGCAAAGGTCATGTGAGGTCAAAGGTCAGGTCAAATTTAAAGTTGCTCTGATAGGGCTGTAACTCGGGAAAATGATCCCTGACAATTGGGGAGTATGAAACCACAAAGGTCATGCGAGGTCAAAGGTCAGGTCAAATGTACAGCTGCTCCGATCGGGCTGTAACTTGGAAGAAATGATCCCTGACAATTGGGGAGTATAAAACCGCAAAGTTCGTGTGAGGTCAAAGGTCAGGTCAAATTTTAAGTTGCTTTGATTGGGCTGTAACTCGGGGTAAATGATCCCTGACACTTGAGGAGTATAAAACCGCAAAGGTCAACTGAAGTCAAAGGTCAGGTCAAATTTAAAGTTGCTCCGATTGGCCTGTAACTCAGGGAAACCAATTTCTGACACTTCATGAGTATAAAACTAAAAAGGTCATGCAAGGTCAAAGGTCAGGTCAAATTTAAAGTTGCTCCGATTGGGCTGTAACTTAGGGAAAATGATCCCCGACACTTGGGGAGTATGAAACCATAAAGGTCATCTGAGGTCAAAGGTCAGGTCAAAATAAATATTGCTCCGATCAGGCTGTAACAACTTGCAGAAATGATCCCGACACTTGGGGAGTATAAAACCGTAAAGGTCATCCAAGGTTACAGGACAGGAAAGGTCAAATGAGGTCAAATGTTAAAATGGTCCGATTGGGCTTAAATGTGATGCAAAGTATCCTTGATTTGAGATAGCATGAGTAGTCAACTCACGTTTACCCAAGGTCAAAGGTCAAATGAGGTCAATCAGAAGTCATCGCCTGACATTCGTGGCTCGTGAGCCACAGTAGCTCTAGTTTTATTTGGGGTCAAAGCTCATTAAGGGGTCACTTCCGGTATAAAATGAAATACCTTTAAAATGCATCTTCTTCCACAAATTATGTGGGACAGAGACGCCACTTGCACACATGCATTGTTATTACCCAGTGTCTATGGGGTGTACACAGATTTGGGGTCAAAGGTCATTAAGGGGTCACTTCGTATAAAACGAAATACCTTCAAAAAATTTTATTAGCTAAGTAAAACATGGGACAGTAACGGTATGTTCACACCTGATCTGCAGTCACCCAATGTATATGTGGTATTTTTTTATTTGGGGTCAAATCTCATTAAGGGGTCACTTCCGGTATAAAACGAAATACCTTTAAAATGCATCTTCTTCCACAGATTCTGTAGGACAGAGACGCCACTTGCACACATGCATTGTTATTACCCAGTGTCTATGGGGTGTACACAGATTTGGGGTCAAAGGTCATTAAGGGGTCACTTCCGTATAAAACGAAAAACCTTCAAAAATTTTTATTTGCTAAGAAAAACATAGGACAGTAACGGTATGTTCACACATGAATTGTGGTTACCCAGTTTATATGTGGTATTATTTTATTTGGGGTCAAAGGTCATTAAGGGGTCACTTCCGGTATAAAACGAAATACCTTTAAAATGCTTCTTCCACAAATTACGAGGACAATGACGCCACTTGCACACATGCATTGTTATAACACAGTGTCTATATGGTGTACACACATTTGGGGTCAATGGTCAGTAAGGAGTCACTTCCGGTATAAAACGATATACCTTCAAAATGGCCCTTCTGCCACAAAAAGCATAGCAAAGTGATGCCACGTGGACACGTGCATTGACATTAGCCAATGTCTATGGGGTTTTCATATATTTTGGGGTCAAAGGTGATTAAGGGGTCACCACACGGCTGTGTTCGTGGTCTTAGACCACAGCTAAGTCTAGTTTCATTTTCTTTTGTACAGTAATTCATTTGAAAATCAAGGCACAAAGGCATTCATTTTTTGTACTTTCGATAGAAAACTTTTCTGTTCGAAACATGTGATATGGTCGGGGATATGGTGGCAACCTGCTTGATGTTGTTAATTTTTTTATTGTATGGTATCAGTTAACTAGCAATGGTTATTGTATTTGTAGCCAGCCCATAGAACTTGCGTGCAAGTTTTGGCACAATATATTTAGGGTTTTGGACTTTTGCCAAGTCGTACGGTGGTTCAAAATTGCCAATGAACTGTGAACAATGAACAATGAACTGAACTGCTTCAGTAAACAAAGCAAGGTCCCATTTTTGTTTTACCTTCATCAATTCAATTAGGGGTCGGTGTGGTTTCCTCATGATGTAGTACTTCAAGTATGGCTTTACTTTTAAAGAAATCTAAATTTCTATACTTCAACAAGGAAGTTCCCCATTTTGAATTGAAAAAAAACCTAAATTTTTACATCAAAAGTGATAAATTTTAAAGAATAAACCATTTATTTTATGAAGTACATGTACTTACCATACTATGAATAATACCTACTTAGGGACCGTTCACAAACACTTGTAAGGGGGGCCTGATGCACAAAAATTTCATCATAAAAAAAAAAAAATTTGGGGCCCCCTTTACAGACCTCAAAACTTTCAGGCCCCCTCCCTTTTTGACATGAAAATTATGGGTCAACCCCATAGAAAAGCATATAAACTCAATTTTCCCAGGAAAATTTGTGGTCATTTTTTCAGGGCCCCCCTTAGGAGGGTCAAAATTTTTCAGGCCCCCCTTTTTTTCATAAGCCCCCTAACAAGTGTTTGTGAACGCTCCCTGATGTATCAGATACATGATGTATGAAAGTGTAACAGTCAATAATTTTTTTACCTATATAGTGAACCCAAACTGAAAATACAGATAATTATATTGATGTAAATTAAATTGTGAACATTTGAAAGTGAGCAAAATTTGTTGCCATTTTTTTTTTATTCTGTGGAACATTTCACCATGCATTGTTAGGATCATAAATGAGGTCATTCATTTTTATATTAACTGCAGTGAAATAATTATTTGCAATTCAGTTAGTTTTGAATAGGATATACATCAGGTGGTAAAGCTATAAATAGGCCCTAGGTATTCAAGAATAAATATTCAGGAAAATTTGGCACAGTGCCCACAACATGATGCAGACCTGTATACAGATAATCTAAATGTACATAGCTGTCTTTATTAAGTTTACCAAAATGTAAATAAACAGGCATACATGTACAACCAGGATGTGTATCGGACATTTTCACACATTTATTTTCACCTTTCATTAAGCCGGTATGTAGCGAAAATAACAGTGTGCAAATATAATTGGTTACTTGAGTATAAAGGTGTATAAAAGAAACTGACAATTGTGAATTAAATTATCAAAATTAGCCAAGTTCAAATTGTGTGAAAATTTCTACATTATATTTTATGGACAAATTAACAAATGACCTATTACACAGAGCTTTGATAAAGGACTTTGACATCAGGAAGAAAACCCCACACACTGGAATTAATATGTTGCCTCATGCAACTCCAGAATCCATTATATTGGTACAGTGCCACATTCTATTGGTTGGCCATAAATTATTTTTCATGTGTAGAAGACCTACATAAGGACGTGTAAAATTAATATTTTGGTTCTCGTCCCCTCCCTCCTCAATTTCTGGGATTTGTCAGATTTTTTATTTTTTTTAGATTTTTCAATTTTTTTAGACTTTGGAATGATTTATGAAATCTTCATACATATGAATAAGTTTATTAGAGAACAAGCATCACTTCCAAGTCTTTTTGTGGTACTCTAGGGGGTTTATCCCTCAGAATCAAAAAAAAAAAAAAAAAAAAGGGCCTCATCGTTTCCTTGAGCACTGTTGGAGAAGACCGAAAACTACTGACAATACTAAAAAAACATAAAAAAAAAAAAAAAAACAAAAAAAACACCTCCCTCCCTCATCAATTCATGAAAATCCTCTGGACGAGAACCAAAACATTAATTTTTATACGGCCTAAAATAACTAATACATGTATGCAACTGCAGTACACCAAAGTGAATTTTTACATAGATACTAAAATTTTTAGTATCTATGATTTTTATCAGTTGCTGAATTTCAAACATGTTGAAGGTCATAAAACATAATGTGCTGAAATACTTGTGGGTATAATTACCATATCATGCAATGGGCGCATGTCATGACTGGAATATGTAGTGGGAATTCCCCACATGGCATCATATCTTCTGTGATCTCTAGGTATGAATGGATCTCATTAAAATTGCACTCCATGGTATCAAATAATCAAAACCTTCCATTGTTAAAACATTAGCTACAGAAACAAAGACCTATTCACATGTGAATTAATTATCCTGTGGGAAAAAAAGCTATGCACATCTGCAGTTTTTCATAATTGATCGCTGTTAGAATCATTAATCGATGTTAATTGCTAAATATGGAGCATAATTTACCAAATTTTTAACATACACAATAATGTATGGAAATATGTTTATTTGATTCTGTAAAATGTATTTTGTCATTTATGAAGCAGCAGGGCATATTGATAATACAATTATTGTTTACTTTATAGCCTGGGAATTAATACAGACATTAGGTTTGCTGGGAAGCACCTGGTATATATTGGTACCTGGGTTCTTTGGGTCAATGGGCCCTTGTATTCAGGCTTTGGGTCAGCTGCTATGAATCGCAAAGTACGGTACCGGTAATAAAAATAGCAAGCAAATTGTCAACAATAATAACCAGCCGTATACTGTCGACAGTGTCGAACTCGAAATGGAAATCTTTAATGGTTATAATTAATAGCTCTGCCAATTTTGAATGAACTTGGTTTTTAAATCTGATTTTAAGCTTTGATGTTTACAAAGACTTGTTAACAATAGAAAAATGTATATAGTTTCTTGAGCACAAAAACTAAAAATAATTAAATGGCACAAAAATATCATTATCGTTATTACAAATGTTGAACCTAATTATTTAAAGTTGGACCTGACCATTAGTTGGGTGTATAGTTGAAATATTTCTCATGTTTTTGTGTGGGTGCACAACAAGTAAACCCAAATTATTTTGTTAAGCTCATTGGTTTCACACTAGGTTTACTGTTAAAGGTTCTGTGGTTAAAGGTCAACATGTTTACTTGTGTTTCCATTTCCAGTTATTGTGATTTGGTTGTTCAGAGCACCCTGCGAATGGTAGTGAGCTTTGGCAAAAATTGTATTGATCATTTCAATGCAATTTTCGTAATTTTGGGTTTTTAGGGGCTGTGCAATAATTATGTGTACCCCGGGGTGGTGAATTTTCAAAATGGTCTGCCAAAATTGTTTGCCCCCCCTTGGCCGTGCCAAAAATCTTTGCCCCCCCCTTTGACATGCCAAAAACCTTTGCCCCCCTTTTGATGTGCCAAAATTCTTTGCCCCCCCTTACACATGCAACATTCTTTGCCCCCCTATAGTTCACCAGACCGGGGGTACACATAAATATTGCACCACCCCTTTAATACTGAGGGGGGCAAGTGTTTCTCCAATTCCCTGCGATAATGTCACTGTTCTCATGGTTAATGCAGGCATTAGATGAACTAAGAGAAATGAGGTCACACATGTACAATGTAGGACTACTGATCATGTTTCCATGGGTGTCCCATGCTCTGAACATGAGTAGATGGGTGTGACTCATAGTCAAATGTTAATGAAAAGTCATCAATTAGGCCCAGCCCTAAAAGACTAAACATTGGACACTTTGAGGATAAATGTTCTTTGAGTTTAAGTGGTGGGTTATAAGCATTGAAATTAACCATTACCATGATTAGTGGTAGGCCCCAGAAGTGAGCAGTGGTCTCCACCGCTCCCACTATAATACGACATTGTTCATAGACTTCAAAAGGCGTGTCCTCGCATCCTATATATTTTGTGTACACAGATCTGCCTACGCCTACACAGATCTAAGTTTAGCTTTACTTTAGATTCAAAGTTCAAACTTCATACAGGGATTCAATATCTATTTTAGTTTCAAGAATCAAACAAAGTTCATAGACAATCTAAGTTATACAATGTAGGCAGGGTCCAATGATTCCATATAATCAAAATGTGTAAGGGCAAATACATACTGTACTTGAAGTCTTGTCATGTCTATGTGTGCATAAACTAGAGCGATAACCGCACCATAGCTGAACCATGTGGATTCGGCAGTATATACTGGTAGGCCTATACCACTGTCACCCGGAGTCCATATCAAAACCTTTAGTAACATTTCAGAATCAGTGAATCCACGACAGACTTGGCCATTCAAAACGCAACAGAAAACTGGCTAAAAATGGCCACATTTTTCTTTAAATCGCCGTCAATTTCAAACTAGTGAACTCAGAATTCTGTTCCCACGTTTATATTACCTTGAGATATTCCTTAACCCTAAAATTATTTTTTTGAAGCTGTAGGTGCTTCCATGAACCCGCCTGAATTTTTATTTATTCCATGTTTTCACTAAATTGTGTTCCTTTCCCTGCGTGGAATCAAGTTTTTCTGGGTTTTCCTGTCAAACCTGCCCTGTTCCAACAGTCACTCTACGAAATAGCGCTACGCTATTAAAAATGTCCTCGAGTTAATCGACTGTATAGACATTTTCCCTAATGGTCATCTAAAAATGGTTATGATAGACCTGAATTTAGTCTCGCCGCATACAAAAAACTATGGGTACCCCCTAATCAGAAGTCAATTCTAGTCCCTTCGATAACTCGCTGGGTCTGCTAGTCTTAGTCAGAGTCTATATGGCACAGCATAATTCGCATTACAGTGAAATGCGACCAAGCGTAGACTTTGCGTAGACTATACGATCTATTTTTAGCATGACTCCACACAGCTCGCGTTGATCAAGGTCACTTTCGCTTTTCATTGCGCAGTGAATATTATTTTGGGTAAAAAACATGTTACTTTTCACATAGAAAGGTTTTGATATGTGTAATGGACATAATCTCGAAATGCTACAAAGGTATGACCGCCCGAGTGGTGTAAATGAAAGAGGAAAAGTAAAGAATATAAAAATAAACTAGAGCAACTTTTGTTAATGACACGAGGTAAGTTAGGCGAGGTAAGTTAGGCGGATGACTGTGACGATCTGATCAAGCAGCAATACTGTGCTGGATAATATTAATTTTAATAAGACTGTTTCATTAATTGCCGTTTTAATATACCTTGATCGTGGAAAGCTGGTATTTTGAAAACTTGACTTTTGACCTCTGTATGACCCCCTTAATGACCTTAAATGAATTTTTAAAATATTTAAAACATGTTAAGAATGTCATAAGGATCATTGCATTTAAATTTCAGCTCAATTGAAGCATTTTGAAAACTTGACCTTTGACCCTTTATTGCCCCCTTAATGACCTTAAATGAATTTTAAAATATTTTCAGCATGTTTAGAATGTCATAAGGATCATTGCGTTTAAATTTTAGCTCAATCGGAGCATTTTGGAAAACTTGACTTTTGACCCCTTTATGACCCCTTAATGACCTTAAATGAATTTTAAAATATTTTTAAAATGTTTAGAATGTCTTAAGGATCATTGCATGTAAATTTCAGCTCAATTGGAGCATTTTGAAAACCTTGACCTTTGACGCCTTTATGACCCCTTAATGACCTTAAATAATTTGTTTCATGTTTTAAACATGTTTATAATGTCATAAGGATCAATGCATTTAAATTTAAGCTCAATCGGAGCATTTTCGGTTAAAATGACCTTTTTTGACCCCTGTGACCCCTGGATGACCTCTGACATTTGGACATATTTTTATTTTATTCTTTATGTTTTCCTCTTTCGTATGACACCACTCATGGTGTCATACCTTCGTGGCATTTAGAGATATGGCCATTTCAGACCAAATGGTTAGTCAGTAAGCTAGTAAGTAAGCTAGTAAGTAAGCTAGTAACATTCACTCATATAGGCTGATACCATTTCATGGTTCAGCAAAAAGTGTGGTATAAAACCAACTATGCCACATTGTGTCTTTCCAAGAGGGCAAAATTGTGTACTATTTTTGCTGAACCATGAAATGGTATCAGCCTATAGGAGTGAATGTTACTTACTAGCTTACTTACTAGCTTACTAACTGACTAACCATTTGGTCTGAAATGGACATATCTCTAAATGCCATGAAGGTATGACCCCATGAGTGGTGTCATATGATAGAGGAAAACATAAAGAATATAATAAAAATATTTCCAAACGTCAAGGTCATCCAGGGGTCACAGGGGTCAAATTACTAGCTTACTAACTGACTAACCATTTGGTCTGAAATGGACATATCTCTAAATGCCACGAAGGTATGACCCCATGAGTGGTGTCATATGAAAGAGGAAAACATAAAGAATATAATAAAAATATTTCCAAACGTCAAAGGTCATCCAGGGGTCACAGGGGTCAAAGAAGGTCATTTTAACTGAAAATGGTCCGATTGAGCTTAAATTTAAATGCAATGATCCTTATGACATTCTAAACATTTTAAAAACATTTTAAGATTCATTTAAGTTCATTAAGGGGTCATAAAGGGGTCAAAGGTCAAGTTTTCCAAAATGCTCCGATTGAGCTGAAATTTAAACGCAATGATTCTTATGACATTCTCAACATGTTGAAAATATTTTAAAATTCATTGAAGGTCATTAAGGGGCAATAAAGGGGTCAAAGGTCAAGTTTTCAAAATGCTTCAATTCAGCTGAAATTTAAATGCAATGACCCTTATGACATTCTTAACCTGTTTTAAATATTTTAAAATTCATTTAAGGTCATTAAGGGGTCATACAGAGGTCAAAAGTCAAGTTTTCAAAATGCCAGCTTCTCACGATCAGGGTATATTAAAACGGCAATTAATGAAACAGTCTTATTAAAATTAATACTATCCTGCACAGTATTGCTGCTTGATCAGATCGTCACAGTCATCCGCCTAACTTACCTCGTGCCCTTGCAAAGGGCACAGTTGCTCTAGTTTATTTTTTATTCTTTACTCTTCCTCTTTCATTAACACCACTCGGGCGGTCATACCTTCGTAGCATTTCGAGATTATGTCCATTACAGACTCAGAGTGACAGTGGTATAGGCCTACCACAATATACTGCCGAAGCCACATGGTTCAGCTATGGTGCGGTTATCGCTCTAGTTTGCTATGTTCCTGGCAAACTTTGCATTCTGTGAAACACAATTAACACATTGTGCCAAAAACACACTTTGCCAAACTTTGTGGGCACACCAAATCAGTCCAAAACCCCATCAGTCCGAACCACCGCTAGTCCGAATTTTAAGCTTACCTAGCCCTACACCTAAACCTAACCCTAAACCTAATTCTAACCCTAAATATTCGGACCAGCGGTGGTTCAGACTGACAGTGTTTCAAACTGGCGGGGAGATCCCAACTTATAGTAACGCTTTTAAGCTTAAAAGCATAAAAGATGCCAATTGTCTTTCCATTTTGCCAATCATAGATGCAGGAGGTACACCCTGGGAGGTACATGCATGTACACTGTTTTCTCTCCATGAGTGACAATTTACCATAATGTTACAATGTTACACTGGGCAATTTTGTATCTTTTAATGTCTACTCTACAGGTCTCTGTGAAAATCATGGGCTATCCCAGTTGAAATTCATTCACCCCTACAATGTATATACATGACCTTAATCTCACACACAGGGGGTGTAGATTTCAAATAGAGTCACAGCCCATTCAGGTAACCCATTTATAATTTACACTCCCTGTGTGGAAGATTAAGATCATATGTGATGTGTCATGTCAAAAGGAGACACTTTTGGCAGGTTATCAATTTTGAGGTTTTTACATAGATTAAATATAGAGATATTTTGCTCCATAATGCCGTTTTCCCCAATGAAATCGGAAATTCCTAAGCGAAGATATTGAGTTGGTAAGTTGCGGTATTATAAAATTGGAAATTGAGATATCGGCCTTTAAAAATATTATTGACAATGTTGAGAGTAGGATTTACCTTGAAAAATGTCTCAAAATACAAGATGCCAGTTATATTCCGGTCTCAAACTATCAGACAATATTTTTAACATTAATAACATCACAAATTCAAGCAACAAACTCAAATTGTGAAAAAATCACCTCCGGGCAGATTTTTGGCTATTTCTCCATTTACGATCCTGCCCAAAAGTGTCTCCTTTTGACATGACACGTCACATATCTTCCATAGGGGGTGTATGGATGTTATTAAACTGCAATAGCCCAAAGTGATTTTACTAATGCGTGGATATATATATGTGACATGTAACCTTTATAACACAGACGCTGAATGAAGTGGTTATATTAAAATTTAATATGCTTCCTCATTTGGTTATCTGTAATGTGCACATGTGAAACAAAATTTGTAGTAAAAGTAAAATATACCTTTTTGATATTGCCTATTTTTGAAGGTTATATTGTAGAGACTTGCCTTTCACTTTCAATTTACATTACACTTACATAATAATAGTAATATTATTGCATCAGTTTACATGTAGATATTGGATAATTGATTTCTGTAATAAATAATACTGTTAGGCTAGTTATACATGCATACAAGTGTATTAATTGATTTCTCTAATAATATAAACTCTCAACATCTCTTTAACTCAATTCTTTTCTAGAAAACTGGAGATTTAGTTGCAGTAAAAGCTTTTAACAACATAAGCTTCCTCCGCCCTCATGCAGTGCAGCAGCGGGAATTTGATGTCCTACTCAAACTTAATCATCCAAATATTGTAAAATTATATAATATTGAAGATGATGTAAGTATATAGAAATAAATGGGACAAACAAGTTAATAAATAAACAAACAAGCAAAAGTTTTGATTGGTCTTTGTTGCACACACCCAGATTTTATAAACAAAATCCATAACTTTTTCTAAAAATACATTGTAAATACCATAATTTATTGAATTTATGTTGGTTTTTTAAAGATGATCAAAGAAGAGTTATATTTTAATTCTAGTTCAAGACAGTATAATGTAAGGAGAGAATGGTCAACTTAGGAGAGCTAAAAATCACTATCCTGTATCAGATTTAAGGAGAGCAGTAGAGAGCTATTGCTCTCGCTCTCCTCAAAAAGCAGTCCCTGGTGCACAGTGACATCGCCCCGATATCTTCATAGTAGAAATCGCCATGGTAGGTTGAATCCACAGCCACCCATGACCATTTTATTCGGACCTTATGAGATGCATATTATTAGCGAAGTGACCGGACTAAGGCTACTGACATAGACGGGTAATTGATTTTCGCTCTGTGAGCAAGCTTGTATCTGACATTAATTGCGGTCAATGGTTATACTCTCTCCACTTGAGTGAGTACCGCTATAGCCTGCTGCGCGCTGTAGTCCATACAAGACCAACGCAATATAAAATTGAGAGTCTTTGTCAAATTTTGAGTTCAAAGCGCACGGCCAATTTTCAAAGCGCACGCTAACGACTATAATATCTGTTCAACACGTATTTTCAAGTGTATGAGACCACATCTGGTTTCTTGAGAAAAATTCATTTACGGAGATATTCATCATTTTCTAACTCAGTATCCGAAGATTTTCGTCTGATATCAAAATCGTGCATAGCAATTCACGTGTATCGATCCCGTGTATTCATTTTAATGTCACTGCTGCACCAAATAATTATTAGCCAGGCGATGTCGGTGTGTGGTGACTAATTGTGAAATAAATCATTGCTGCAGGGGTATACACAGTAAGCCAAAAAAATTAAGGTACCAGTTATGTTCACCCTGTATATCCTAAACAAAGACAGATATGTCATAATTGGAACCAACAGCCAATAGCTGCATCTTTTAGCTCGAATTTAAGACCTCATTTGTTGAAATTGGTCAAGAAGTAAAGACACAGCGATCCAAAAACCCAAGGAAGATGCCAATTTAAAAGTTGCAGTTTTCTCCATTGCATGTCCTATTGATTTGTACACAAAGTGTTCGTGAACAAGGGAACTAGCGCTGTGCTTCCATTGATTAGCACGTTGAAACATGTCGTGCTTTCATTGATTAGAACACAAAAGTACAACTTTTGATTTTGTTTCTTCATTAGGTTTTATATCACCCTTTCTTTAATTCTCAACCAATTTCAACAAATAAGTTCTTAAATTAGAGATAAAGATTAGAGGTATTGGCTGCTTGTTTTAATTTGTCTTTATTTAGGATATACAGGAGTGACCTTAATTATTTGGCTTACTGTATTTTTACAGAAGGCCTTTTTTCCCCATATACCTTTATTTTTCCATGATTGACAATGGGTATGTATAAACAGCACTTACTGTAGCGCATTTTCAGTACCGGTAAAGCACTTCACAAAAAAAGAAAGAAAAACTGTACAAAACAAGCAATACCAGAAACAACATAAAAAACCAAATCGGCCTTGACATCCAGTAGGCTCAGTATAGGCGAGTTATTATGTAACTCTTACACTATCTGGATAAATAGGATTTTGAATATCCAAAAAAAGCCCATTTCCCCATACCCAATGTGTACCAAATTTGAAGTTTATATACCCCTGCCTTGCAGTGGTTCTTAAATTGAATTATTGTTTATATGATATTTGTCTCTTCATTTCTTTTTTTTTTAACAGCAAATTACTAAGCAACCAGTTATCATTATGGAATTATGTACTGGAGGTAGTCTTTATCACATGTTGGATGAGCCAGAAAATTGTTATGGTGTCAGTGAACAAGAGTTCAAAAATGTCTTAAAGGATGTATGTAAGTCTAACTCATGTGTATCATGCAACAATCATGCAACAAAATGTGTTTGTGGTCACAAGATGAATAAAGGTAAAAACAAGTTGAAAAGAGAAAACTATGTTTTTGGTTGCAAGAATCAAGGTAGAGATTCTCATCAACTTTAAAAGCAACAAAATTCTAACCCTGCTAAATTTCAATGGCAAGTTTATTTTTTCTAAACTTTAATGCTAAAAGAGAGAAAAATAAGTACAATGTGTACACTGTACAGCAAAGAAGGGTACCTCTGTCAGCAGAACATGTATCTCTTTTACTACATACCAGGCAACAAAATATCAGATTGCTCGGAGAACAGATGGTAGTCAGTAGTCCACACAAGTTAAACAATAGTGCAAAGGAAGTCAGATATTGACAGATACCTGTCCATTCAAGCAGTTACTTGAGTCAACCTAAAAAGAACTGAAACCAATTCATGGCATGAATTTATAGGGCCAGGGCATGGTAGGATTTATGTAAGCATATCTAGACATTAACACCTAAAATCAGGCTTACTAAACTTTAACCAAGTGACCATGTGGATGGGGTTGTCGATGTAGATGGCGGGTAAGGGCATTTCTACAGGACAGGCAAGTGTAGCTGACAGTCTGGTGTTAGCCTGATAAGATCCAATGGTTACAAGGGCTTTGTTATGTGTTTGCCCAGCTTTTTCAGATGAGCCACGGGGAGAGAGCGGATTTGATTTAATTTTTTTGTCCCGCAGAGATTTTAAACACAGAACCCATCAAACCATAGGCAAAGACCTTAACATTGACCAGTGTGATTTTTGGAGAGATTGAAATATTTTGCCTGGAACTAGCATAACTTGAAGCAGGTGTTGGTTGATGTGTGCAAATACATTGTTTTGATATGGCTGTTCACAAATTATTGCGTATCGTAACATATTTGTGTATTTCAAAACCAGGTGAAGGAATGAAACATTTAAGAGACCAGGGAGTTGTCCATCGTGACATCAAACCAGGCAATATCATGAGGGTTCTTGCTGAAGACGGTACCTATATATACAAGCTGGCTGACTTTGGTGCAGCCAGAGAACTCCACGATGAAGAAAACTTTATGTCACTTTATGGTACAGAGGAATATCTTCATCCTGATTTATATGAGAGGGCTGTGTTGAGACAGCCGATCAGGAGGGCGTTTACAGCGCGTATTGATCTGTGGAGCATAGGGGTGACATTCTTTCATGTAGCTACTGGAGTGTTACCATTCAGACCTCATGGTGGCAGGAAGAACAGAGAAACTATGTAAGTTGTCATGGCAATTGATCTGAGTGGTTATAAACAGTGAAAGTTCAACCTTTTTTCTTGAAAGAAGTTGTTAAAAAGTAAGGAATACAAGTACAGGTGAGTGTCTAGGGAAGGTGTAATGAGAATGAAACTTACAGAAGGGAAGACATTGGTTCTAAATTCAGAAATAGATTATGTAATTAAAATTGTTTAATCTGGTGGCTCTGGAAAGAGCTGTTTAATGAAATAAGTGTTGGATTGAGAGGAAAAAGTAAGTTAGAATACAGCTTGTTTTATGTAATTAACATTGATTAAAGTGGTAGCTCTGGAAAGAGCTGTTTGATGAAGTGAGTGTGAAATTGACAATAAAAGTGAGTTAGAATACAGCTTGTTTAATGGCTCTGGAAAGAACATTTAAAAGTGCATTTAAAAATCAGCATTTAAAAATGCTGGTTTTGAAACTTGTGACATTAAGTAGACAGGAAGTGTTAATGTGTTTGTGGTTCTGTGTGTTTCTCAGGTTCTTTATCACAACCAAGAAAGCATCTGGTGTAATATCAGGAGTGCAAAGGGAATCATCAAATGGACCAATAGAATGGAGCAATGAGCTACCCAAAACTTGCAGGCTGTCACAGTATGTAATATCTATTATGTATACAAATATTAAGAAAAATCGTTTGAGCTTATTGTAAGGCCAGACAAAAGTAACCCTTTGTCCTTTGTCCCAAGCTTTCCTGGATTTTTTTTTTTTTTTGTAAAAGGAAGTACCATATTTCTAACAAATACATGAAATTAATTATGATATTTTGGTGAATATGGATTGTTGCAAACAAAATAAATTTTGGCCTTAAAAATGGAATGTTATTTTCATATTTGCAGAGGATTGAGAACTTGTGTAACCAAACTGTTACAAGGACTTCTAGAATGTAATCCTGAGCACATGTGGACATTTGAAGAATTCTTTGACTGTGCTCGCAATATCTTAGACATGAGAGTCATAGATGTATTCTCAGTATCCACCTCTCAGCTTCTCAAGGTCTACATTGACCCCAAACTGACCTTGGCAGAATTCCAAGAAGATATTGCTCAGCAGACTAGTATTCGTGCAAGTTCTCAATCAATATACTGGGATAATGAACATTTTATTCCTGAATCATCTGTGAAATGCGAAAGTTTTCCTGCAACCTCTGAAGACCAGCCGTTGTTGTTACTGGATAAAGGTGCTGCAGAATTTCCAAGACCAGTGCCTCCTGCTCAGCGTAAGTATATCTTCTTGTTTATACTCATTCAATGTTTTGTCTTGTCTCTATATATTGTACTGTTGCTTTAGAATGCATTTCTTGTCTTTACTTGTGCTTGATTTCTAACCCAAAAGATTTTTCGGTACAAGACTAAAATCTTCACTGCCAAATTGCTCTTATTCTTAACTTGTTACCCTTATTTTTATCTAAAATACCTGCACTTTTTAAGTGGCTCTTAAAGTAGTAAAGTTTCCTGTGTATTTCATGTTTACTGCACCCTTAAGGATCATGTGGTTATGATTTCCTCATACAGATGAACACCAAATAAAGTTCTATAAACCATTAACTATAGAGGGCGCTGTAATCAAATTATTTGGAGTGCATAAGGCAATTCTAGGTTACACAGGGATGGTAGTACGTAGTAGTTTGGTATTCTTTAGTATGTTGAAATCATGGCGATATGTGTTGAGTGACATTATTGATCAGAACCAACTATTTGCCTATTTTCACAGCCAAGTTACCACGAGTGACAACACAGTACTCGCTAGACAATGATGATGTACCTGTGGCCAAGGTATGTAAAACACTACTGTGTAGTTCAGGAACCCCATATATGGTCTTCTGGGCTGCAACTGCTGGCGTTAATCATGATTACTTGATATTTATTAACTATTAATTTTACATCATTAGGTCTGGATTTATTGTAGGAGCTCATACTAAGTAGATGTAAGTATAAAATGTGATGTTTGTTTGCGCTGTGTAACATTTCGAGGAGTTTAAAAGTCATGTGAAGTCCATGTCACATGAAATGATACCTTACACATATGTCGTCTGCTCAGTGCCAGAAGTAGGTAAGTGCAATAGCTGCCCTGTGAACATTTGGCAATTTACACACAGTATATTGTACTCATCTACACATGGCAGCTATTGCACTTACCCACTTCTGGCACTGAGCAGTTGATATGTACTTGCTTCATTTTGGATTTGAGAATTCATTACTGTACAAAGAGCAAAACCACTTTAGCATGTTAAATCTTTATTACTACATTGCTACACATACACTGGCCCAACATGATAAACTGAACAAATGAAACATTTTCATTATATTATCTTTTTTATCAACTTGATCTTTTTTAATTTCCAATATTAATACAAGCTTAAAACTTACACTAGTGACCACACTGCAATCCAAATACTTTTCTCACAATACAATCAATTGGGCTCTGTGTATTTAGTTTTAGGTAATTTTATGTGGCATGGATTTGATATGAAAGCAATTTCCAAGATAATGTGCGATAACATTGGATTATTTTGTGATTTTTACCAATAGATGTGCTCTGCTGTTCTCTTCTTCAACCTGCAAATCCTGATGAGTGTTGTTCTGATGCAGAGACTGTTTGGTGATGCAGTCAAGATGCTTATGTAAGAATGATGGGTAGATGTCTGGGAAAGAGTCTACTATATCCAGGGGCATATCAAGATTCTCGGGGAGGGCAGTGTGGGCCCTTTTAACATCTCCTTTATCAGCCCTATCCCAACCCACATCACACATCATGTTCACATTTGCTTGGGGCCCCTGAATCCTCGGGCCCCTTGACTTTGTCCACCCTTTCCACCCGATTGCTACACACCTGTCTATAACCTTTGACCCTAATTATAACCATGACCGAAAACCAACTCGGAGATAATATATCTTAGCTTAGCCATAAAGCATTGAACATTCATCAAACACTACCTAAGTATATTTATTTTAACTTTTATTATAGCATACTATTATTTTAAATAACAATTATGCTGAATAAGGGGTAGTATAAATTTGAATGGTTTGCATAATTTTTCCCCAGGTACATGTACATGTACTTATTTATAAAAAATAGTGTATGTATCCAAGGGCTTATGCAGCCAGCTGTGTAGGGAGTGTTTTACACACCTAAATTTGTAAGTTTTTGCCCACATGGCCTGTAAGTTGAACACAAATCCTTAAATTTACACTCCCAGGTTTTTTAATTTACACACCCAAACCATCAAATCCTAGGAATGAAAAAAAGCAAGGTATTGTGTCCTCGTCCGTTGGATTCACCATTACCCACTTTTTCATCAAATCCTACCTAAGGCCTTGTATGTATCCTGAATTATTTGTTTTCCATTTTAGAGTCCAGTATAATAATAATATTCATTTTAGTTCATCAGTGGCAAAATGAAATGTTCAACTACAGTACTATATACTAGCCATGTGGTATCCATTAATTATTAATATCAGATTACGAGCAAAAAAGCATGGTTACCATGGTTACCTGCTAAGATAATCATATAATTTGGTACTGCCTGTGCTGCTGAGTTAAAGGCTGACAATATAATGGTTGTATAGGCTGCATGCCCATTGTTTGTGACATTGGTTGAAAAGCCTGCTATAAAATATGCAACGTTGGATCCTCCTGACATGACCACGATTCATGTGATCTGTCATATCAGTAATCTATGCGGCAGTCTTGTACATAATCACTGCAAACTGTTGGGTAACAATCATTTTGATACTAAAAATTATTGCTACACATAGAAATACACTGGCACGAAATGACAAAATGAATAAACCAAATGAAGACTGCAAATAAAAAAAAAGGTAAACCGCTAAAAATTAATAATTAAAATAGTTCATGTCAAATTTTGGTCACTACCATTGTCCACAGGGCTGTAAAAAAACAAGTTAAGGGGAAAACCGGTTTTGCCACTTGAAAGGTTTTCATTTGTTTATGTTTAACCTCTTGAAAGGTTTCCGATTGTTTACAATTCAACTATTGTTTTCGCAACAACAATAAAGCACCTCAGGTATGCATGGTATACAATGCATTGTCATCCAGTGCAGTGTTTAATGAATAGAACGTGTGCAATCAGGCATGTGTGTCACAGGTACCAAGCCTTTTTCCCAGGTCCCTGTTGCATTTTTTGACATCTGATGATAAAAGATTTTTAAAAATAATTTTCCATTATCATGTGATTAAAAACCCATGACAATATTTAGTTTTGAAATGAAAATATTTTTGAAACCAAATCAAAATGACCTCTTATTTTTTTTAAATGCATTTCATTTTAAGGAGCATTAATTTTATCATTTGTATATGTCGACAAAACTTGGACAACAATTTTCTTAAACACCTTTGATAAGAATGTTCAATATTATCTAGAAACAACTGACTTGGTAAGAAAGGTCATGACACACAACAAACTGTCCATTGTTCAATGTCCTTGATGGTATAAAACTGTCCAATTGCAGGGGAAAAGTAGGAGTTAAGTTTGTTAGTCTGTTAGCTTGTTGTGATCACACAATGCAGGGCTTCAGGCGGCCTATATTTCCTATTTTTCCTATATTTTTAAAAACATTATTCTTTACTTGCACTAGTGAATTTTATATAGAATTGAAAATTTCCACAGTCAAACAGGTAGATTTTACTGGCCTCTATTTTTTGCCCATGATTTATAGCCATCATACCAGTCCAAAATGATGTACACATCTTGCAAAAACTAAAGTATCTTTGGGAATTTTTTCCCGCAGCAATAGTTACTGGTCTCTAATGCCCACTCTATTTGACTTCCGCTGTCCTATATTTTCATTCAAAACGTTCCTAATTTATTCCTATATTTTTGCAAGGGCTGGCTTGAAGCCTGGCACAATGCCCCTTTAAACATAACATCCTGAACTTGTTTCTATTAATAACACTTCAACCAGGAAACATCCGACACAGATTAGATTCCTTGGCAACTATCATGACTATCAGACTATCAAAATAACCAGATGCTCTTAATGATGCTTTTAATTAGTATCTTTTGGAAATTCCAATACCTCTCTCTCTACACCTCTTCAGTTTGTGAGGCATTTTACTATTGTTAGAAATGAAATTGTTACATTTTGTTGTTATAAGAGGAAGTAGTTGACTTTTGGTTAACATCCAACATAAATATAGTTCCCTCTCACTTAGTTTTGATTAGTACTTCTGGAAATCCCACCACTGAAGCATTCTAATATTTAGAGTGTGATTTTAATACTTAAATAAATATGCCCGAAACTAAAACTTAACAAGCGAAACTTACAATCAAGTTTGCATCATATTATATGACACAATCTGGTGTACATGTATGATATATGACATTGAAAAGTTCAAAATGTAATATATTATAATTATGAAATTGCACAGAAGATAAACGTTCCAATGTTCAAAAGCCCACAAGGTGTAGCATATGTACAGTTTGAGACTATTTTACTGACCAAACTTTGGTTTGTAGGCCTGTCAGTATCACAATTTCATTATAAGCAACATCAGGCTTAAAGGAAGTGATTGACATATTTTTGCAACCAAACAGTTTGAGTTCTGTATCACCAATCTTGTATGATATTTTCGAGAACTTAATTGTTTAGTATATATACAGTAAGCCAAAAAATTAAGGTACCAGTTGCGTTCACCCCCTGTATATCCTAAATAAAGGCAAACATGTCATAATTGGAACCAACAGCCATTAGCTGCATCTTTCAGCTCGAATTTAAGACCTCATTTGTTGACATTGTCCAAGAAATAAAGACACGACGATCCAAAAACCCACGGAAGATGCAAATATAAAAGTTGCAGTTTGCCACATTACATGCCCTATTGATTTGTACACAAAGCGTACGCGAACAAGATAACTAGCGCTGTGCTTTCATTGATTAGCACGAAAAATTAGCATCGTGCTTTCATTGATTAGAACACAAAAGTGCAACTTTTTATTTCGTATCTTCATCAGGTTTTGGACTACCGTTTCTTTAATTCTCAACCAATTTCAACAAATAAGGTCTTAAATCAGAGCTACAAAGTACAGGCATCTGCTGCTTGTTTTAATTTTGACACATTTGTCTTTATTTAGAATATTCAGGGGTGAACACAACTGCTACCTTAATTCTTTTGCTTACTGTATATCAAGTTGTTCTTCCTGATATTCTTGCCAATCTGTATTTAAACTATTACAGGGAAAATATCTGTTTTTATTATTATTTTGATAGTGTGACCAGATCAACAGCTTCACCCCCCTCCCCCCTCCCCCCATTTGTCATCAAACAGATTTTGGTATCAGAAAAAAGCTCATATTTTTCTCATTACATGTACCACAGTAAAATTATTATTTCAGATTATTTCAATGGTAGTCCTCAATGTAAGATAGAAAACAGAAAATAAACAAAATCTGACACACTTTTTAAGAGTACATATAAAAAGGAATAAGTTGGGACAAGTCAATACAGTGGTTCAGAAAAGTAAAAACAGAAATCTGACACAATCTCTGATCCACTCAGACCAATGGTGGAAATGTTGAAATTAATGTTTAGGTAAAAACAAGTTGCAAACAACTTGGAAAACATGCACAAGTTTTTTGATTTTCATGACATCACATCTAAGTATGCTTTGCGATAATAAAATTTAGAATAAAGATACTAGGTAGTGTTTGATGATCCTGTCAGTCAAACTTCACGCTGCCTGTGATTGGTTAGTAATTTTAGAAGGGAGGCTGATTCATCTCATGCATTCACCAGAGAAAAGGAATCACAGAAAATGTGGCTGATGATGTTGGTACTTGTACAAAGCAAAAAGCATCTTTTTAGGCACTGTTGACAGCCTTCAGAAAAAAGTTTCTTATAATTAAGACCTAACTTTTGAGACGGTTTGTTTGTTTGATTGAAGGTGATAAACTAACCATAGGGTATGCTGATGTGTGCTTTCACTACGTTCAGAAATTGTAATCATCACGACAACTCATAAATAAAGCATCTCCGAGTTTGATTGACAGACATCAGATGCAAATAGTAAAGAGAGTCCACTGGTGTATGTATATATGTTGGAACTCAACACCAAACAAATAGACCATTTGAAGCACTAAATATTGAACTGGATGGAACAAGCTTAACAAGAGTAAATAAAACCAAATTTCTTGGAGTTCAAATTGATGAAAACTTAACATGGAAGGACCAAATAGGGGGAGTTTCAATGACAATATCCAGAAATATTGGAATTATTAATAAACTGAAACATTTTGTACCAAGACATGTATTGTATACCCTTTATTGTACACTTGTTCTACCATATGTAAACTATGGCATTATAAGCGTGGGGAAACGCATGTAAAACACATTTGGATCAATTTTTAAACTTCAAAAAGCGTGCTGTTAGGAATATATGTAAAACTAGTTTTAGGCACCATAGCAGACCATTATTCATTGATCTAAATATATTGAATGTATGTGAATCTTATAAATTGGAACTTGGTGTACTTATGTACAAACATATTAATGATGACTTGCCAAACATATTTGAGGAATACTTTTGTAAAAGACATGAAATTCATAGCCACAAAACTAGGAAAAACGATGATCATGATATTCAGAAAAGAAAAACAAACTTTGCGAGCAAAGGTGTCAGGACATCAGGGCCTTCCCTTTGGAATGACCTTCCTCTCAAATTAAAAAATGCTATGAATGTTAAAACTTTCAGAAATCAATTAAAAAAATATTTATTAAATCAAACTTGGTTGTAATTTCATGTACATGATTCTTTAGAGCGATTAATGTCTTAATTTATCTACAAATTGTGTATGCTAATTCTATATTTATACATTAATCATGCTGATGCTTATGTCATTTCAATGATGTTATATTCACTGTGGTGACATAAACATTATTTAAATCATGTTTGTTTATATTATGTCTTAGGGGATGATCACTTCTGGCCTTCATGGCCTTTTGATCATCTCCTCCATGTCATTTTACTCGTCTTTTTTTTTTGTCTTTTTGTTTTTTTTATATATTCTTGCTTGTTGTTTAACGTTGTTGTCAATGTAGATGATGTGGAAAATAAATACTTACTTATAACTCAAATTGTTGTCTCCCGTATCAACATATATATATATATATATTTTTAAAGCTTTGAATAAATGGCAGTTTGATTTTATTTTTTATTACTTACAGTACTGTGTTGAGGAATCAACTGCAGCAACTGAGACAACATGTTGTGGAACTGAAAGCCAGTGTTGTTGGCATCCAGCACTGTCTGAATGGCATGTCACATAGTATTCCCATTGACTTGGTACACACTATGTCTATACATGGAGATGACGCAGTCAAAGCTTTATGTAATAGCATGAAGAAAGTATGGGAAGAAACAAACTCATTGAAAAGCAGATCTGCTGATTTAATGACTGAATACTTACTCACTGAAGGCAATTTAAAAGGTTTATTTGATGACATTATTAAAGAAAATACACTTACTAAATCTTGGGATGGAGTTATTTCTGATTTTGGACTCAAATCTTGTGAAAAATGGTAAGTATGCAAATGCCTAGTTTTGGTTGCTAAGTTACATGCTAGATAGATGTGCTTTTATTAATGACATATCTGAATGATATAAACAGCTCTTTTTAGAGCCACCTTTTTGGACCTATCAGTGAATACCTGCTACAAGAAATCAAGGCCCACCCCAGATTTTGTTGAATGACAGTGAAATGGTTCAAATCAGTGTTGGGGGACTCAAGTTGAGATTTGAACTTGAGTCTGGACTTTTCAATAGACTTTTCAATATGCTTTTCAATAGACATAAACTTGACTTGGACTCAAACTTGACTTGAATTTATACTGGATGAACTTGACTCCAACAATGCTGAAAACCTATTGGTGCTTTCATTGAACATCTGTCTTACAAGCTGTCTTTTGTCTACTCACTTCATGTAGTTTGGCAATGCACTGGTAATAATGAATCACATATCTGAATAAACAGCTCTTTTTAGAGCCACCATTTATTAGCAGTACACATGACACAGTGTTGAATCTATAAATATGCAAGGAACAGTTTTCCCCACTGAAAGTTTACCAGTTGACACCTGCTGAGAATGGATTGGAATATCATAACAACCGGCATTTTCATAGTATTTCTGTTGCAAGAAATAAAGAGCTTAATATTTAAGAAATAAAGGGTAATGCATGATCCTTTACACGAAAATAATGTGTCAGAGGCAGTAAAACGTAAATAATGGGTGAGGCGCAGCCGAACCCATTATTTAAACGCTTCTACTGCCGAGACACATTATTTGCGTAAAGGTCCGTTCATACTACCACCGCATTTGCGCGCGTTGTTTTTGCGATGCGGTGCGTTGCCGCGACTGCGTCATACTGCAAACTACTGCATTGCGATATCGCAATGAAGTTAAATACATTTTAACTTGGAAATGCGACGAGTTGCGTTGAGTTGCGGCAAAAAGTAATCGATATATCGGCAAAGCAACGCATCGCAAATGCGGTGGTAGTATGAACGGACCTTAAAGGATAATGCTGCACCCTTTATTTCTATTCTATTACCACAAAATAGTTTGATTTAAAGAGAAAATATCAAATTTTTTGCCCAAATATTTCAAGTTGTTTACCTCAAGGTGGAGCGCATCTGGCGTAGCCAAAGCGTATGCACATTCCAATAACACAACCTAACATTCCATTCTCCCTATAAGCAGGTATGCACATACAATAACACACCCCTGACATTCCATTCGCCCTACATAAGCAGGTGTGCTGTGCGCTCTGCTGTGCGCTGTGATGATAGAAGAACATAAAGTTTGTTGCCCTTGACACTTTATCGCTAATTAATGGTCTGTCACGTGACGCGTTTCAACAAATCACAGTGCGCGATTTTGAATAATGGGTCGTGGGGATAATAGAATTGCAGATAGAAACGTCAATATTGTATTCTGATTAAAGATTTGATAACTAGCACTAGAGGGCAGTATATTGGTTTGGGCAGTGAAACATTTGTTATAATAATGTTTTGAATAAACTAATAGAGGGCAGCATTCGTGGTTAATTGACAGTGTCTAAGAATTCTAGTACAACTTGATTTTTACAGTTGATGTTGAAGTGTGCTGTCTGCTTTTGTTTGTATAATTGATTGATTTGAGTATATTAGGCAACCACAATGGGCAATTCAACCATGGATGTTATTCAGGATAATTTTAGTTTTTTTAGGGTTAGGGTTGCGGTTTATTCCATTTTCAGTGGTTTTTAAGCCAGATATCAAAGATAAGTGTTCTTTAAAAAAATGATAAAATCAGTGCTTTTACAAATACAGCTTAAGTCTCTTCTACTGACCCTTTTGCATTACGTTAGTATGTTGTACAGCTACAATTATGGTGGAATTGACCCTATCGGTTGCATCATATGACTTGTCGATTCTGTTTTATTAACCTGAATTTGTGGTTTCTTTTTTAGCATTGGTAAATTTGGGGTCTTAAAAGATGATGTGCGTAAGATATACTCCCAGTTTAAGAGAGACAAACAGGCTAAAACTTTATCCTACAATGAAGAACAGATTCATAAAATGGATAAGTAAGTATCTCACACATCTACCGTAAAAAGTTGATAGTTAGCATATGTGCTTACTATCGAGTGCTTTTAAAACATACAAACATGAAGAGCCCCATCCACAAAAGTGTAAAAGGTTTCGAGCAAATCATCGATACACATAGCTTTATATATAAAAAAATAAACCTGCAAATGTGTGTCTGAACTCCATTTTGAAAAAAAAAGATTGTTTGCTCGTCTTCCACCGACCGACACTAATCTGGAAAGGTGTTTTTTTTGTTTTACTGTACAAATGACCCTAATTTTGGAAATTCCAAAAAAAGTTTTTTTCTTTCAACATTTTTGACATCCTGAAAAGGTTTTTTTTTACAGTTTTTACACACTTCTAAACCGTTTAAAAACATGAATGAAGTGGTATACAGTAGAGAAATATCCCAATTCACAACTATTTGGGCTATTTATTAAGCTAATTAAAGCATACAGGTTTTGGCATGACCTTTAAAAATAATAATAATGATAATAATAATAATAATCCCGACCGACCCAATTCTGAAAAAGTTGTGGAAGGCAAGCATCTTTTTTATTTGGCCTTAGCTCAGTTGGTAAAGCGCCAGACTTTGGTACAGTTTCATGTTTCAAAAGCGCTCGATAGCAAGCACATATATGCTAACTATCGAGTTTTTTATACGGTATTTGAATTTTATGTGCTAGCTCAGGGATGGCCAACCCACAGCCTGTGGGCCACATGCAGCAGCCCTCAATGATATGTCCAATGTGGCCTGCCAAGCCAAAAAATATAATGATGAATATATTGGTATATTAAAACAGCAGTTCGTAATAACACTGTAGGCAGCACATCAAATTGTCTGAACTTTGCAATGTGACCCTCGGGGCCAAAAAGGTTGGCTACCATTCTGCTAGCTTAACAAAATATGGGTCAAAAAGGATCAAATGACATTTTAAGGTATATTTTTAAAATGATGCAACACTGTCAGTAAGTAGATGTTTGCAAATAATTGAGTGTGGCTCTGGCTCTAATATATTTTGGGCATGTACACTTTCTATCAAGCTGGTAACTTTTATGAGTTACCTGCCTGACTGGCTAGTGGTCAAAAAAGTTCGAGTAAACCCCTGAATATATCTCAAAACCTTTTTAAAGTTTACAAATCTGTGAAGCTATCTCTATTTTCTATGTCTACTTCCCTTAATTATGTCTTTAAATATCTCTTCATCCTCACCATTCTAAATTTTGCCAATTTAATATCCACATCAATGTTGAGTAACAAGAGATAAATAACTCACCATCTATTTTGCATTCACAGGGAGAAACTAGGAGTTAAAAGTACCCAAGCTATGTCATTATATCAAAGTCATTGTGAAGAAAGATGGCGATCACTCCATAAGGCACTTAGTGTATGGTATAGGTAAGTTACTGACAAATATTATAGTTTGTGGTGATTTTTTTGGGTTACCTGAATGGGTGATACCATTTGAAATCTACACTCCCTGTTTGGGAGGTTAAGGTCGTGTCTTCCATAGGGGGTGTATGGATTAAAACTGGAATAGCCATTGAATAACCAAGTGATTTACACAAACTAAAACTTATTATTTAAACTTCATCAAACTGATATTAGTGTAAATTACCTGATTTTAGGCTTGTGAAATCAACTTATAATTTAAACTTCATCTAGCTGGGATTTCTTTTGGAATACCCTACCACTGTACATTTCCAATGGTGTCTTTTAATTATGAACGACCCATACACATACCGTATTTAGTCAAATAAACGCCCCGGGCGTTACATTTTCCCAAGGGGCGTTTATTCAAGGTCAATTTTAGAACGATAATTCCCGTTAAAATCATTAGGTAAAGTAAAAACACACACTAAAATGACGAACTATGAACTAGAAACACTGACTTCTGGCTCACTTCCGGGTTTCTGATACAGATTTTTGCCTATTATTGACACTATTATCGACCATGTGCGCAAATTGGTAAGCTTGCTACACAAGATATCGGCATTTTTGAAACATCTTGGTTGAAAAAAAGTGGTGGGGGGGGGCGATTATTTGACGAAATACGGTACACTGTGAATGTCAAAAATGGTAGGGTATTCTAAAAGATAGCCTTTTGTCCCATTGATTGTGTGTGGGGGAGGGAGGGCAAAGCCAAATTTTCATCCCCATTTGTCAGTTTTATTGTCCCATTTTCAGTCACTTTAATGACACTTGACTCCTTGCCATCCCCATTTTCTGGGAGGGGAAAAATTTGCCTTTCCCTGGCTACACCACTGATAAGGCTGACAAATTGTATTAATCATGATACATTTCCTTGTTATTTCTCAGACCTTTGTGTGACTACAGAACCAGAGTTGCCTCAGTAGATACACAATTAAGTAGATTAATAGATGCCTATCAACGATTAGAAATACAAGTTCAGGAAATGGATGCTACCGTACAGAGACGTGTGAGTGAATTCAACAGAGCTTTACATGTGGAATTGACTAAACCCAAACCAGAATTGCCTATTATTGTACCCCAGGTAAGAAAGAAAGAGTACTTCATTATGAATTCGGCAGACAGCCAAATCCCGATTCGTCTTTTTGATAAATTAATATTACTCGTGAATTATTTTGAATTAGAGACCAAGGGATCAATTTTCCAACAGTGTTTATCGTGATAATAAGCGTAAGAGGGCAGCATACAGGGTTCAATACGGTCGACGATTATCACAGTTAAAGTGATAAGCTGCCCTCTTGAGCTAAAGCATTGATCCTTGCTCGCTAATTCAAAAATAGTTTATGTGTAACATGAATTTACTAAAAGCTGAATATATTTATTTGAAGAGTTTATTGTTCTGCTTGTTTCTTTTTCTTTTGACTAAATGAAGCTTCTGACGTGTAGCCAAATTGAGAAGACACACTCATTTTTGGTTGCGATGTGCATTGTGTCACTTAAATCAAATTTATATTCAGACAGAAATTGTTCACTGCAAAATATACACCAAGGTCTTACCATGTAATATAATCAATGCTCAAAACAATAGTTTTGTGCTGATATTTTGTCATTTCTTTTGACCATAAGAAATTTACATCTGTGAATGCAAGTATAAATCAGAATTTAGTCTGTGGGCAATAAACCACAGAATCTTGACTACCAGCGAGAGCAGACTACGCAGATTTAGGACTTCTCTGCCGGAAGTCAATTTATGCCAAAATTCCTTCTCACAACTTGATGAAATAGGCATATTGCATAACAATAGATACAGCTCAAAGGTCTCCTTTGTTATGCAATACGCCTATTGCATAGTAGGGAGGAATTTTGGGACAAGTTGACTTCGGGTAGAGAAACCCTAAATCCGTGTAGTCAGCCTAATTAGTACCCCTCCCCTAATAAGTGCACATATTTTAGCACCCCCACACATTCAGTACACTTTTAGTATGTAAAGGGTACAAATACTAGTTGAGTAACAGTCACAGAATTAGAGAAGGAGAACCGGCACTCGGCCACCATCTTGATACAGGCATGGAGCAAAAATTGGGGGTATTCGGTTTCCCTCGGAATGCGCTTGAGGCTTTCATTGTTATGCAAGGACAACATGGATGATGGAGCGATTTGAAAGACGACTTGATGTGACCTGCATGTGAGAACCAAGACGCTTCAGATGAGACGCAGAATTGTTTTTGTTCGTCTCCGCGCACCGTCGGCAAGGACCCGAATACCCCCAATTTTCTCCCCATAGCTGATGGCGCGATTGTATGTTGCGGTATTGGGAGTCCCGGTTCTCCTTCTCTAATTCTGTGGTAACAGTATAATCATCTTGGCAATTAGGTGTGACATTAGTTCTGTTGGTATAATTTCTATTTTTCAAGACTTGCAACATTTTTTGTCAGTTTTACTTTTTAAATAGTATTTTTTTATAAGTACACCTTTAGACGACCGACTTAAGCAGCAGGGGTGCTACTTAGGTCAAATATGGTATTTTATGTGAAATTTATATGCTTTGCTATGTTTGCATAAACGATGGGCTATTCTAGTTGAAATATGCACCCCCTGTGTGGGAGATTAAGGTCATGTCTTCCATAGTGGGTGTATGGATTTCAACTGGAATTGTTGAATACAATAGATTAGAATGATGACATTCCAGTTATTCTTTCTATCTCCAGTTACCAAGAGAGCCTCCTGTGATGAGCAATACCATGGAAGAAACCAGCAAACTATTAGCTAGCTTACCTTTGGATAGTAATGGTATGGTCATTGTACCAAAGGAAGTCAAAGACTGGTGAGTATTGTACCTTTGGATAGTAATGGTATGGTCATTGTACCAAAGGAAGTCAAAGACTGGTGAGTATCTTGCCTTTGGATAGTAATGGTATGGTCATTGTACCAAAGGAAGTCAAAGACTGGTGAGTATCTTGCCTTTGGATAGTAATGGTATGGTCATTGTACCAAAGGAAGTCAAAGACTGGTGAGTATCATACTTTTGGATAGTAATGGTATGGTCATTGTACCAAAGGAAGTCAAAGACTGGTGAGTATCGTACCTTTGGATAGCAATGGTATATGGTCATTGTACCAAAGGAAGTCAAAGACTGGTGAGTATCTTGCCTTTGGATAGTAATGGTATGGTCATTGTACCAAAGGAAGTCAAAGACTGGTGAGTATTGTACCTTTGGATAGTAATGGTATGGTCATTGTACCAAAGGAAGTCAAAGACTGGTGAGTATCGTACTTTTGGATAGCAATGGTATGGTCATTGTACCAAAGGAAGTCAAAGACTGGTGAGTATCGTACTTTTGGATAGTAATGGTATGGTCATTGTACCAAAGGAAGTCAAAGACTGGTGAGTATCGTACCTTTGGATAGCAATGGTATGGTCATTGTACCAAAGGAAGTCAAAGACTGGTGAGTATCGTACCTTTGGATAGCAATGGTATGGTCATTGTACCAAAGGAAGTCAAAGACTGGTGAGTATCGTACTTTTGGATAGTAATGGTATGGTCATTGTACCAAAGGAAGTCAAAGACTGGTGAGTATCGTACCTTTGGATAGCAATGGTATGGTCATTGTACCAAAGGAAGTCAAAGACTGGTGAGTATCGTACCTTTGGATAGCAATGGTATGGTCATTGTACCAAAGGAAGTCAAAGACTGGTGAGTATCGTACTTTTGGATAGTAATGGTATGGTCATTGTACCAAAGGAAGTCAAAGACTGGTGAGTATCGTACCTTTGGATAGCAATGGTATGGTCATTGTACCAAAGGAAGTCAAAGACTGGTGAGTATCGTACCTTTGGATAGCAATGGTATGGTCATTGTACCAAAGGAAGTCAAAGACTGGTGAGTATCGTACCTTTGGATAGTAATGGTATGGTCATTGTACCAAAGGAAGTCAAAGACTGGTAAGATTAAAACATTATTAATTAAAAGTTAAATTTCACAATTTGGCCAAACTTATAAATGAAGAGCCAAAAACATGCATATTAAAGGTGTTTTTCACATGCTGTGACAAGCAAGTCTAAAAACTAATTTCAATTTGTGCATTCTAATTTTTGGAAAATACGTTTCATAACCAATCATTTAATTAAAGTAACACAAAAAAGTGAAAAGTGATGCAAAATTTTGGCATGCACCCAATATTTTGAATGCTTAGACTTCTTTCAAGTCTTTGATTTTTCTGATAGGATTGTCAGAAAACATGCCGAAATGCATGTTTTGGCTTTTTTTCCTACAAAAAATTAGTAAAATAGTGAACTTTTTCTTTTATCTCCAGTTAGTGCTAAATGAATAATTAAGATTGAGCTATAGAAGTTGATAATATTTTTTTCTAATCCTAAAAAATTAATGCTGTATTTTTCTGGAATGGGGAGTAATCTCCTCCTCATCATCATCCATTTGTCTTCATCATAATCATCATCATGTTAATCATAATCTGCCAGGAATCTTATATAAATCATTATCACCAACATCATCATCTTTATGTCATCATCATCATCATCATCATCATCATCATCATCAAACAATATGACAACAAATATGGAAAATTAGAATTACAACGGAAACATGTACTTTGAAACAAATCACTTTACTAAATATTTCTGATTTTGTCCTTTTCTGTCTACAGTCTTCAGGCATGGGAGAAAGATGTGGACAGAGTTGCACAGGAATTACGGGATAGCAAGGAACTCATGTCAGAACTTTCAAGGATTTCTATGTAAAACTGACAATTTGCTTTGAATTTTATTTGGTGAATGGTGAGCAGACAAAATGGTGATTGAGCAACATCAGCTCAATGTTAACTCAGGGAAACGTATTATAAATAACTGAGTAGTAGACCAGACCTTGGAGTGAGTGAACATGAACATCATGCCTTCTCAGTGATGTTATACTGCTGAACGTGAATCAACGGGTCTGCACAGGTTATTTGGATATACTTCTATCGTCTTGTTTGGAATTTTTTTCTTTCTGTGACAATTTCTTTCCTTAAAGGCCCATTCAGTGATTTGCTCATCAAGACGATCGTAAAATTCATCAAAATTCTGATTTTGGTACCTTTGTCATTGTCACAGATGTGCTAACATAGCCTACTAGTGTTTCAGCCAAAAGCTGTGTATTTAAGACAAAATAAGACATTTAAAGAATCTGTAATTTATATACTGACAGTATATAAATTAGCTACATGTATTTTAATTGGGCTTCAACTTCATCAATATTGCTGTTTTCTTTGGTTTTGGCTAAATTTTTCATTTCAAAAATACTAAATGACAATTTGAATGACTTATCCTTCCTTTTTTTTAAGCAATTATAAACAATTATATATTTTTTTACACTTTTGCTGGGATCACTGAATGGGTCTTTAAATGGTTGAATGCAACTAAGTGATGATTAAGACTGAATCTTTAATTTGAAATAACAGAGGTAACTGGATTCAACCAATCGGAAAACGACAAGTTGTAATTGGTAGTGGACTATGTCAGTTGAAATCCATACACCCCCTGTCGACATGATTTTAATTGTCCACACACGGAGTATAAATCAAGCGGGGTTATCTGAATGGGTGACTCCATCTTACATATTTTGCAATTTAAAAAACAGAATTTTTGTGGACTTTGAAATGTACAATTGTTTTGAAAGGTACAAGAGTTTTCTTTAAAAACTGTGTAATATTGTTAGTAGCTATAGGGCCTGCTGTGGGAGATACCCATTATGGATATAAAATAACCTTAATATTAATTCTTAAACACTTACAAAGGTTCCTGGAATCGTATTGGTTCTTAGTCTTTAGCGTATGTGTGTCGACGCGATACTCGTACACGCTATTCGAACCAATTGGAGAATAAAGGTATTGTTTTTAGCTGCTGTCGTGCATCTATCGTCTCATATAACACGCAACGTCATTATTTTTGGCGTTAAAACAACTCGGCTTCGCCTCCTTGTTTTACTTAAAATGATGAAGTTTCCTGTGTTATATGAGACGATAGATGCACAACAGCGGTTAAAAACAATAGCTTTATTCTCTAACTATAAACCAGATACTTAGGGCATATAATCAGCATGTATTAATTGTTATCATACCACTAAGGGAAACAACAAATAACACCAGGCGCGTAGTCAGCATTGTCAGTCCCGGGTGGCAAACGTCAGTATCGTCCCTAATTTTACTCTCCCTCTCTTCCCTTACCCTTTTCCCTCCCTTTCCCTTCTCTTCCCTCTCCTTCCCCTTTCCTTCTCTTTCTTCCTCTCCTCCCCTTTCTCTTCGCTTTCTCCCTCTCCTCCCCTCTTTCTCCCCTTCTTCTCATCCCCATTTTCCTGCTTCCTCGTCCCCATTTTAGGTGTCCGAGGGGGCAGTCTGCCCCCTCTGCCAGCCCGCTGGCTACGCTACTGAATTATAACACTGCTAACCGAATATATTTTCGTATCTAGTTAGTGAGTGCGTACTTATACTTTATATCTAGTCAGTGAGAGCGTATTGCGGAAGAACGATATGTGTATACAGCGAGATGCACATTAAAGGCAATTCGCGTATACTGGGTGCGTAAAATACCCGCCATATACGGAACAGTCATCCAATATTTGTAATGTTTTATTATTTCAATAATAAGAAAATAAGTACAAACATTCCCTCATGATATCGCTATATGATGTTATAATATGAGTGCACCCTTGCGAAATTCCAGAAAATGATACACAAAATATTGGCAAAAATTGTTATTCATTCTTTAAATTCCTTGGTTTTAACCAGATTTTTGCTCAATATAACTATTTATAACTTGTGTAACTTATATGCCAAGTTTAGAGTCCATATACCTTAGGACAAACTAGTTTTTGCACAATGCCCCCAAATCAAGGATATAGGATGAGTGCTATGGTTTATACATAGTTGAATGCGTATTCGCATACAAATCTTCTTTATGCAGTGATTGAGATTTTTTGGATTTGTTATTAAGGTTGGTCTGAACCCTGGAATTATGGAAACTTTCGGGCCTCATAAAAAAAAAGTGGGCAAAAAATCCGTTTTTTGGGATTTTGGGCCAAAAATGATCATTTTGGCCCAAATTTGACCTCACAGATGAACTTATCAAGTCTTTGCCATTCTAAATATGTATACTTTTATATACTTTACACCAACAATTTAGCAGTTATGAGGCCCGAAAGTTTCCATAATTCCAGGGTTCAGACCAACCTTAAGCCAAATAACTATTAAATACCTGTTTTCATGGCTACATCAATTGCTTTAAAACATATAAAGTATTTAGGCCTAGTCAGGGGTAGTAAAATTTTAACGGATGTCCCAAGATAGGGGCTGTTACTGTTCACATTTGTCACACTAGCATTTTGGCTTGACTTGATTGTTTACAGCACGGTCTGAACAAATGGTGTAGTTCGGGGTTTTCAAAACCCATCATGGAACCAATAAATACTGCACGTTTACTTATAATATATGCGTTTCAAATTGATCATTAATGTTTCAATTTTTAGAACCGATGAAATGGTACAAATGTTTCAAATGCTGATTACTGAGAAGAGCGATTTTGCATACTTTGCACTGTCAAACTCATAAAAGACTGAAAAGATGAACCAGCACCCTGAATTCTTTTTTTATTAGTAACAAACACATCAACTTTGAACGTTTGACCTGATTTATGACTTAATTTTTAATTCGGGGGGAAAACAAGTCAATTTGAAACTATTGCAGCACCTGCTATATCAACCGTACACCAGTCAATATACTATCTGTTGAAAGATTGTAATATTAGCAATGAAGTAGAACCAAAGAGTGTACCTCCGAATAATTTTGCTATGCGTCCAGTTAACTTTTGATTCAAAACAGAGGTGTAAGTCTTCCGGAAATTCCCGTAATTCCGGAAATGTGGCCAAAATAAAAAAAAATCCGGGTAAAAAAAAAAATTTAAAAAAATATTTTTTTTTTTTTTTTACCGGGATTGGATGATGATAATTCGTCATAAAAAGAGCAAAAAAAATTTTTTTTTGAGGGGGGTGATACCCTGCAGCCTATTCCCCGGACAAGCCCGTGCACTTCCGGAAATTTGGCGAGGTGCTCGCCTTTGGCTCGGATGTTTTTTCAGGGAGTGAATCGTTACCTCACTTACACCTCTGTCAAAAGTGTGTGGTGGGTGGTTCAGTTGCATTTTGCATGTAACTCAAATTACCGTTCAATTTAAGGCTCTTGACGAAACAACACTGGAGGTACGATTTCTGCCCTCCCATGTGTAACAAAACAATATGGTGGATTTACCATAGCGTTACAGTTGGGGCAACTTTGAGTCTGTATTCTTTTGGGTACAATGTTCTTTGGATATTTGCCAATGTGGCCTGTATTGCAGTTTAGACTTTGATATTTAGGTTGGTGATTTTCAAAAGAATAATTAGGGGCATGATGTATTGGTAAATTGTAGTCTCCAAAATGTTTACCATTTTGTATTTGTGATTATATCCCTCATTAATATATTCTCGTTCATTAATTGGTTAAACGAGTATCATGTGACCAAAAATAGTTTTGCTATTTTGCAAACTTGTTAAAAAGCCGATTGAGGAGGAACGGGGTACTATTCAAAGTACTATCTCCGGGAAATAGTTTTACTATCTCCTCTGAGGCGTCCCGAACGCGTATGACCTCATATCCGCGTCGCAGTTCCTAGTGGTCAGTGCAACTCGCCACATACACGGGATATCAGTACCGGTTCCGGGGTATTAATGTGTAGCAATTCGTTTTGTCTTATGGCTTTACAAGCAGCACAGAAGTGCAGCTAAAATACGGCGGTTTAATGGCATAAATCTGAGTTACATCAGGATCAATATCTTATATTGACGGTGAAATAACAAAGAACATGGTTACTCGTTTCACGGCGGTATTGTAGAGGTTACAACAGCTTACAACGTTTTCACGGTAAGCTTTAGTCACTCAACTGTGTGCGTGCTTTGTGCATTCAATCAAAACAAAGCAAGGCCAGCGTAGCCTTGACTAGGCCTAGGCCTAGCCTACATTTATGCCTAGGCCAATGCCTTGTGTTTAATGAACAAAGAATATATTAATGAAGGATATAAAACAAATATTTACTGCTCTAAATTCGGGATCCGGTGGAATCTATTGGTCCCCTCGGTGAACTGGAGACTGTGAGCCTACTATTTAAAATAGTAGGCTCACGGTCTCCAGTTCACCTCGGGACCAATAGATTCCACCAGATCCCCATGAGCAGTAAATATTTGTATACTATTTTAATGTTATAATGATGTGTATTCATACGTACCGGTAAACCTAAATAGGAAGCAATTTTAGACTTCTACGCTACTCAATTTTAGTACACTCACCGGAGCGCTTTCACCGGGTCAACCGGCGTCTTCAGCGGATGTTATTGCTCTGAAGATTTGTTGTTGCTAGTGATGTTGTTGGTAAAACAAGTTTGTTTTGATATTATATTTGTTTTTTGTCCATACCCGTGTTGTGTTCCCATGCTTATCAAGGGGTATCAGAAATTAAAGTAGCCTTACAGGGGTCTAAAAAGTTGTGAAAAACTAGAGAGATTTGCACACTAAAGCTGCTCCATGGAATTAGGACCATGGCGCTCATGGGCACTTATTATATGGGGCTTTAATGTGCATACAACATACATAATGCCATATCGTGTATATTGATATGGCTTTAACATTCAGCAATGTTACCATACAAATATATAGACCACTTGACATCATTGTTTATCAACAAAGGCGAGGGACTGGTCTATCGATATGCTTGAACGAACCGCTACACTGTTCAGTGGCTTTCTTGGACTATATGAAATGTGGTGGGTGATTTAAAATGCATTTGCCCTGAGCAAACTAACTATGATGCGTACACACACTGCAGGGCAAAGAACAATGGAAATTGCCATAATTTGCGCGCATTCTGCTGGGCAATGACGTCACATGTCAAGTGGTCTATAGCTGCCCCATATAATCCCACTACAAGTTTCTAAGCCAGACATGTTGTAGTAAGCTATTGCACCAGACTACAAACTATTGCATAATTCCAATAATATAAGGATGGGTCAAAATATGAACTCTGACCTGTAGCATCTTTTAGGTGTGTCACCCCCCAGGTGGGGTAAACATTCTGTACTACTTTCTCTTTCATAATTTTGCACTAGTTTTGGAGATATCTAATTGACTCAAATCATGAGCTTTGTTGCTTTTGTGTAATCTGTCTGCCCAGCTTTGCTTTTTGACAGGCTTCAATCCATATTTTGGAAATAGATAGATACCGTCCATGTGCTGTTAAAAGGGTGGTTAAGGGCCCTATGGGAAATAATTTCAAGGTATCAAATTTAAAGAACAAGTGGATAAAAAGAAGTATTGCTGCAGTGAGTAAAATGTTTGTTTCTTAAGGCCAGTGTAATGGGAGAGAACATGGACCTTTTCGAGCATCATTATTTCTGAATTGTATGTCAAAAGTATATAAAACTATACATTTTTGGAAAGAAAATGAGTCAAGGAATCCCATGGTGACGTCAGATTTGTTCTAAAATCTCGAGTTTTTGAAAAAATCACAAAAATTCACTTTTTTACCCCAATTTTTTTGTGACAACTTAGAAAAACATCCGTTCGGAGTAAAACAAATTCAGTTAGCTTTTCATAAAGAAGAGACATGAACTTAGGGAAGGTTTTATTTTTTTGAAATTCGTCTCTTTTTTCATAATATTGTAAAAAACATGTGAAAAAAGCAATTTTGTCACTCTATTAAGCTAGAAATTGCACAGAATGGTGTATATTTTTTGTTTAAAACAAATATTTTGAAAAATGAGAAAACCTTCCTAGGCTTTGATGTACTCTAAACGATAGTGCAAAAAGTTTACCTTTTGCTTGCATATTTTTCGAGTTATCTTGTCACAAAAATCGTGTAATATTGTCAAAAGTGAACTATAAGAAATCGACATTTTAGTAAAAAAATGTCGAAATTATGCACAAAACGTCCTTATATTTTAAAACGGTAAGACTTTCATGCTTGTAAAAGCTGTATCTGGTGCATGGTCTAAATATGCATCTTTTTGCACCAATAAATCTAGAATGTCTGCTTTCAGTGCGCCAAAATTCAAAATAATTAAAAAATCTAAGTGGCATTTTGACTGCAAATTTTTGTTTTGTTTACACCACATTTGCTGGCGTGAACAACAAACCGAATGCGCCTAGACTGCGTTGGACATACGCGCAGAGTTGCGCCACATCACGCTAAGCAAATCGCGCGCGTAATCAAAATATTTCGCATTCGTGCATTTCTGACTCATTATTTCCGCCAATTTACTAAGCTGTCTTGAGCCATGTGACTTTTTAGAGTTGAAAAGAGTGAAACAAATCAAGCAAAAATACGAGTAAATATTAGCAAGTTGTATTTTATCAGTTTCAAGTGAAAGAATACATCTTAGTGTTGATAAATATCAAGAAATCTCAAATTCGGGCGTGAACGAATGTGTCTTCCATTACTCTGGACTTAAGTGTAATAAACTATTTACAAAGTATAGTAAAGCTTGAGTTTCTATTATTTCCATGTGATACAATGTAAACGCCTACCAAAAGTAATTGCCCCCCCCCCCCCCCTTATTACGAGAAAACTCAAAATCTATGCATCAAATTTAAAAACTGAAATAGCAAAAACAAACCTAGGTTAATTCTGCAAATTTGTATACCTCATTTGTCTGGATAGCTCAAAGTTTGTAGCCATGGTGACTCCTTGACTGAAAAAGATGCATTTTCAAAAGTTGCACTAAAAAGCTACTCAAGTCTGCAGTGTACCATTACATTCTCTACATGACTGATCAAGGATGACCCGTGAGTGCCCAGGTACTCCAGCAACAAAAGCCCCCCCCATCGGGAGAAAAAAGCCACTCCCAACAAATTTTCAAACAGTTAGGTGCAACTTTTGAATAGGGGTCTTTTTCATACAGAGTCACCATGGCAACAAACTTTGAGCTATTAAGACAAATGAGGCATCAAAATTTGCTGAACAAAACTGGGTTTCGTTTTGCTATTTCACGTTCAAATTTTGACGCATAGATTATCTCATAATAATAAGGGGGGTAATTACTACTTGGTTGATGTCTATGTGCATTCAAGCAGCTTATTTTTTTATTCTGAACGGATACAAAAGATTTTCCTACCTACCGACTTTCAAAAACAAAACATTTTTATTAGGCTCAAATAAAACAATAATCAACACAGATAGTTCTCATTCTTTCAATCCAGTTTAATTATTCTTTCATTTCATACATTCTCTACACAATCATACATGCCAGATTAACCTAAATTCAAATCTCCCCCCTCCCTTCCCATCATGCAATTCACCTTACACCAGTGCAGAGGTGCTACAACCAGTCAACAACCGTGGACAGTTGAAATTTGGGTTATTACTTTTTTTTTCTTTGTACAGAAATGCCAGCATTTCAAAATTTTAAATGCAGACAAGAATTATATTAGCATTACAAACAAGAATTGGTATCCAGATAATTTGTAGCAGGAAACAGCATATAAGAGCAATAATAAACAATTTGTTTTTCTAGTATTATAGAATTCTATAGATAAAACAACAAGACTATGTTTTGTCATGTACACAGATATATTTACATTTTTAGAATGATTACCAAGTTAAAAGAGTTACATTATATAATATTGAATTCAAAGATAAATATGCATATTTGGAAGAAGAAACTGATCAAAGTATTCCACACTTATGTATGCTGTTGTAAAATATTCTGAAGAACCTGTGCCGAGACATCTGCAAATCTTTCACTTCTCGGTACCAGAAGTGGTTAATGCAATAGCTGCCATGTGTAGATGAGTACAATATACTGTGTGTAAATTGCCAAATGTTCACAGGGCAGCTATTGCACTTCTGCCAATGAGCAGTCGATCTAATAATATACTGGTATACTGCTCAGTACCAGAAGTGGTAAGTGCAATAGCTGCCATGTGTAGATGAGTACAATATACTGTGTGTAAATTGCCAAATGTTCACAGGGCAGCTATTGCACTTACCCACTTCTGGCACTGAGCGGTCAATCTGTTTTATACTGGTACAAGAAAAAGCTGCATTATCCAAAAATTAAGTAAACACCACCAGCAACTCAATAATGGTGCAATGCCATGTGTATGATAATATATATTACACATGACATTGTAAGCTTACAAGGTCACCCCTGCACACAATGGAACACAGTACATGATACCATGCAAGGTTGTGTGTACATTATTGATGAACTAGCAAGAAGAACCAACTTTTTAATTTATATTAAAAAAGTATATGAAAGGAAATCTTTTTATTGTAAGTTATTGAATGTAATTACTCTTTGCCAGAATGTTATGCTAAGAAAAAACTTAACATAGTAACACACCATGCAGTGACATAACAAACATGAAAACCTATTAGTATTGAGTGCCACAATTCAAAATCTACATTTTCACCACGTAGCAGTGAGAAAACACCAGTAAAACCACACCTATTGCTATCAAAACCAACTATTAAAGTCTACATCCCTTCCACACTGGCTATAATACAAACTGTTTTAGGTTTACATCACATATACAATGTATTCCACAATATATTCCACATAAACAATGTATTTCATAATGTATTCCATATATACAATGTATTCCACAATCTTTCTGCAATAGCAAAATCCTGCACTTGCTACCAGTTTTAATGATACTATCATCATCTTCCGATTGGTCTATGCTGTGAATCGGAGCTAAACATACCAAATAAAATCATCAATAACAAGACAACAAGAATTGCTTTTAAAACATCACCACCACTACCACATACAATGGAAGGATGATGACGCTACATTGGTTAAACATTAAGCTAAGATTTCAAACCTTGATCCACCTCCTCTACTCTCACTTTCTATACAGGTACTGCACAGAGATGGCGTACACATGCAGATGCCGGATAAATGAGTGGCAAGTGGTATCCAGATGCGATAATAATATAGTTATGATTTAGATTTTCAGGGATAGTAAAAGGTTTGAAATCTTAACCCAGTTTTGTCACAAAGTAGGGACTTTTCTTGGTTTATAGTAACAAGTGTTTGTTGGTAATCCTACACAAGCTTCTGTGTATTATAACATCCCACTTTGCATGGTTATTAGATATTGACCGGTCCCTTACACTACTGATATATTCTGGATTACAATATTAACAGATCACTCAGGTTTCTATAACCTCTGCTGGAGGATCACGTAGGGCCTCGATTTCGACGAGAATCACAGAATCGATTCTTGTAAGATTCGGTTGCGAAAATCAACTTCTCTCATTGTAACATACAGTAAGTGCAGTGACTATGATGGATTTTGATTCTCGCAAACCAAGACGGAATCGAGGCCCTGTATAATACTTTCTGAACAAACAACGACCAAACTGGTATATTAGTTATCAGTATTGCAATATTAAACATATATATTACTATATTTGACATAAAACAATACAACATGCATAAGTGTAAAATTCTTTTATCTGATCAAAATTTCCGCACAAAGTTTGACAATTTAGTTGACTTAAAAAAGACGTAAAAGTGTTCACTTGATAACCATTCTAAAATTGAATAAACAAGTTTGATTTGATTAGAATTATATATAATTCAATGAATTAATGAGGTAGATTACACAAACTACAAACGTACTACAATTTTAAAGTCGGTTTCAATCGCTTCGTTCTTTTCCATTATCCAACAAAATATCAACGTAATAATCGTATTGTGACCAAGCCAACACTCCATGCTTTGAAAATGAATTGAAACGGATTCATTAAAATAATCGATTCAGAGGCGGGCACTGTGCCTTTGGCAACTGCTTTTCAGTGCTCCCTGCAGCTCAGCCGGCCACCCTTTCTGTTCTATTCTGCTTTTAACGTTTGATGCCTAAGCTAAGCAGAACCTGGCATACTATGCAAAGACTTTGTAACATTTAAATGACGTTGACATTTCAGGGCATGATATTGCTTTGAAGCTTCGTTTGGATGAATATGATGCATTTGATTGAAGTATTGCTTATAACAGAATGATAATATTAACAATGGAATCAAGCAGAGAATAATAATATCTTACCTTTACCAACACTTTTCATCAAGTTTCCTCAAATGACACTCCTATAACTTTGTACAGGTTTTTCATTTGAGAATAGACTGGCTAAACATGGTTCGATAGTCTTAAAATAAACATTTGGCAATATCTGGATGTGCTCTGTTCACCGAGGCACTTTTTTGTCAGTATCGACTCATATAAACATGTTGATAGCAAATTGGTACAGAAAGTTGAAATGGGAGAAATGCATTATGGGAAGTGTAAGATATCTTTGTGTATCATGTATTTAAAAACCATTATTGAAAGTAGAATTGAGCACAAAAGAAGATTACTAACCCATTGTGCCTCATCATACAACTTCAATTGGTCACATTCCCTTCTTTTGTATTGCCTCATAAACGGTCCCCTGAAAATTATGCTGTGGGTCCAGGGGCAGCACCTAAACAGAGCCCGATCCTGAGTCACTAACAATTTTGAGATTTTATACCACATATTTGGATTATTACCATGAATTTTTGGGGCTTTAAATGACTTTTATTAATTCATTTTTGTCAAAAATGTAAATTAAAAAAATGCGTATTAGGTTTGAAATCATTTTCAAGGAAAATATATGATACTCGAATATATAAGAATGTCTGTATGGCATACTATGGTTCCGTGATAACAATTGCATATATATATGGATATGAAACAAACTTGTGAATTATTGCAAAATGAAAACAATATCATCCCAAATTGAAATTCTTCCTTGCTGGGAACCATTCACATTGGAACATAATACCTACATTGCCTACACACATTATGCACCAGAAATGGTATGATCTCCACCTGGGGATCTCCAATGACATTGACCTCCATACAACAATATAGCTCTAAAAGATGACCTTCAGTCATGGAGTACCAGTTTCTGTACCTAACAAAATGTATTTGACATTAATTATTGACCCTTGACCTCTGATACACTTTTTCCCATGGGGCTCGATGCTAAGTCAGATACCGTGTGAGCAAACTCAAAAATAGCACAAATAGCGCGAGTGTACGCAAAAGAAACTTCGCGCATAAGATGAGCGATGTCACCAGGTCTGAACGCTGTACCGGCATCAGCTGAATTTGAGTATGCTTAGAGGGCACAGGCATGGAAATTTCCAATATGTGTGTTTATTAATCTATGCTTCTTCCAAATAAGCTGGCCATGTATATGCAACCCATCCATTGAATGAAAACCACTCAGTGGCTAGCCCAAGTGGTTTAAGCAAACCTTGCATTTCTATGTAATCGGTGTGATCAAAATAGCTTCTACTGGAATATTATCTATACCTTGTTTTTTAAATGTAAATATCATTGTTGTATCATGAATAGGGCGGTTGCTTGTCCACATATTAATCTGAGTTTAAGTAACACACACTATTTGTACATAGCATGCCAATTTCAATATACAATCATAACCACACTATATACTTTTTTCTATACGATACAATATCTACTGTTACATATTTGTTAAAATAAATAAGTCAATACACACATTTTTACTACTTAAATGAGTTTCCCACTTGTGTAATTTATATTCCTGATACCTTTCATGTGAATCAAAAAACTGCACCACAAATGTTTAAATGACAATTTCCCCATGGAAAATTTCAGCTGAAATCCACACATGACTAATCTTTCACAGGGAGTATGAATTTCAAATGGGGTTACCTGAATGGGTGACTCCATTTGAAATATACACTACCTGTGTGGGAGATTAAGGTTATCTTCAATAGGGGGTGTATGGATTTTAACTGGAATCGTCCAATGAAGAATGGGTATGGGTAACTGCATGACGGCGTTTCAGCATTTATCGTGTTTATATCTGGGATTTCAGATCAGTTTAGAAAATGACTGAAACAAAATAATTAAGACTTGGAAATCCAGAAAAAAATTGAGAGAAAAAAAAAAAATATAATCAAAATATGAAATAACTTTATGAAAACAAAAAAATATATATATTTCAGCAATACAGACAAGAGAAGACATAGGTATACTGTAAATTTAAAATTGACAAAACATATGCCGATACTTTTAAGAACCATTTGACCAAATATTGGGTTTCACCTTTAATTAGCCAATTTGATTATTAAATTTACAGTATACCATTCAGTGTTTAAAGTTTAAACAGGATAGAGTCAATATCCTGTCGTTCACACATATCTGAATATGATTACAAAATGCAACACACATTGCATGAAATCTGTTTATAATTCAACCACAAGCTAGAGTAATATACACAACAGCAGCAGTGACTGACTGATGTACAGAACAAAATATAAGACTACGCCTGATTTGGCTGGAAGTTGAGACTGACCCTGACAACACCATTTTGTGCATATTGTAGTGCTGTTAATGCAGGATTGTAATGCCAATTATACCAGTAATGCTATTTGTTTGACATGAACTCACTGGGGTGAAGTTGATACTAGTCATGGAGGACAAAATAAAGTTGACATATTAAAGATATGACATGTAAAAAGCCTTTCTTCAACTTGTAAAATTGGCAAGGTCACCACCCACATGACTGGGTTTTTAACCCTAACTGAACCAAACATAAAAAACCTTAATTCACAAAGCATATCACGTGCAGGTATCCCCGTGATGCGATTATGTCATCATGCGAACAGTCATATGGCCACAGAAAGCGTGGCCAGCCAAGGTAGACCCCAGTGGCAAGGTAGGCCTGTGCACATGTCTGGCACCCGTAGGGTCGGGGTTCAAAACCGCACATGAGTTTTCTTTCTTTCTTCCTTCTTTCCCCTCGCCAAAAAGCAACTGGGGCTTTAGGTTTAAACAGCAAAAAACGTAAGTTGTCCAAACCATGCATAGATAATATTAGGTTTACACTATTCACATGCGAAAGTGACGAAAAACCCCTCAGTCTCAACTCCTAGTCAAAAAGAAGCATTTCAAAAAGTCCAAAGTATATATTAGCATCAAAAAGTACTTATACCACATGTTCTATAATATTTCTCATTGTTAGCAGCTTCACAATTCTCTCGCACACACACAATGATATCACACTGATCTGAATCATAAATTACTGCACTACTTGAGACATGTTACAATTCTTGGCACTGTACAATTTGTTACATTTTCTAGTGTCATTTTGATAAGGAATCAGGTAGCATACATGCATGTATAATTTGGTTCACTTCAAGTTTGGTAGTGACGTCAATGCTTTTCGCGATTGCGCCGCAAGCGTGCCGACAAATCGCTCTTGTACGCGTGAGTGTACACTTTGTGTGATTAACTTAACGTGCGCGATTCACTACTATAGGCCAACGAAATACGCACATACGTCACTAACAAACTTGAGGTGAACCAAACTATAGCATACAAGTGATAATCTTGTGCAAAAACCCTTGAGTACGCCAGCTAACATATTTATGCTTTTAAGCAGTTTTCTATCTACTTATCAAATGTAGTCTCACACTGCTCGATTATGCATATTAATTATGCATATTAATTACCTGCAATATTCCCAATGACTATACTTAATATTGATTGGTCAAGAAAATAGCATAAATACATAAATTAGTGTTGCTCAGTGTGACATTTGGAAGTAAGAATGATGTTATATAATTATTTAATGATTGCAATGAATAAAATGCTTCCCGGTACATACATAGGTGTGTGTGTGGGGGGATGTGCACATGCACCATTGGAATAAACAAGTGGCCCGCACCCTTTCTACAAATTAAGCCCATAATTTTTAAGTACGCAAATAATGTCCTTTTGTTAACATGCTTGCCAAATATATTTTGCATATTATGTGCATTATCACAATTTGGCAAATCACACATATATCTTTTGTACTATTGGGTAGTGAATCCACTGCAGACCTGTATCTGTGCAGGTCTAGTCCAGGGATGCACAACTTGTTTTCCCTAAAGCCTGTTCCAGCTTCAGATTTGAGATAATGTATCATTTTCCACAAAAGCCTTCTCAATAAGATCAAAATTCTGTGGCTTTATGAAATCATGAGACGTATAGAAATCCATGACTTTTGTCATGGAAAATGTATATATTAAAAAAATGTAGATCAATCATGACGGCTTTACAAGAGCAATATCCATATTTGGGCATGTTCAAGCCTCCGCCACAAATTAACCTTCAGGCTGGATCTAACCAACAGACCATTATGTTGAACATACTTAGTCTAGTATCGTTATACACAAATGACCCTAATATTTTCACTGCTTCAACAAGGCTAGTCCTATATCAATATCCAAAGCATCTTTACAAATATCACAAACTCTTTACAATAAACAAAGTATGTATAGAGTGGGAGTGAGATCTGTACTGACCTGCTATTAGTCACACCTATTCTACTAGTTACGTTAACAATATTGTTAAGTCTTGAGTGAAAGCTTATACACGTTGTATTAAATAGTCTGGTGGCAAGTTAATGTGATGTACGTACACTATTTATATTATATTATCAAATTACATGCTTTATCATAAATATTTATCATTCTTTGCACAAATATCACTTTTGATTTGTATAATGGTTCACAAAATAAAAAAGGTTTGATATTGTTATTCATCAGTATACAAATATTGTCTATGAGCATGATGTCAAAATATAGTCACAAGGTGAAAGATGTATTGTTCCATTTCACTCGCCAGCAAGGTAAGAGATGGATAGTTCCATTCCACTTGCAGGCAAGGTGGGAGATGGATTGTTCCATTCCACTCGCAGGCATGGTGAGAGGTGGATTGTTCCATTCCACAAGCAGGCAAGGTGGGAGATGGATTGTTCCATTCCACTCGCAGGCATGGTGAGAGGTGGATTGTTCCATTCCACTCGCAGGCAAGGTGAGAGGTGGATTGTTCCATTCCACAAGCAGGCAAGGTGAGAGGTGGATTGTTCCATTCCACTTGCGGGTAAGGTGAGAGATGGATTGTTCCATTCCACTTGTGGGTAAGGTGAGAAATGGATTGTTCCATTCCACTAGCGGGTAAGGTGAGAGATGGATTGTTCCATTACACTTGTGGGTAAGGTGAGAAATGGATTGTTCCATTCCACTTGCGGGCAAGGTGGGAGATGGATCGTTCTATTCCACGAGCTGGACAAGTGAACAGTACAGATTCTTTCACCTCATGATTAGATTTCAACATGACACAAATATTTAAGACAGTTAATATTTGTTTTATATCACTCATACAAGGATTCAATAACATTTCAAGTTCATCTTTACCACACAACACCAAGTTCTGCAGTGACTTGATTCATTTTATCAAAATTTACCCGTAACTTAAATCAGCGAGTCCACGAGGTGATGCACAAAAAAATTCCACTAAGCGCAGTATCTTCCCTCCATGTACACAATGCGCATGATGCGGAGGCTCATTACATATGCATGACATAAGCGTAGTTGGGATGGTAAAAAATATCAAATATCAAATGGCGGTAGTTGAATATCAAAATGGTAATCAACCAATGAAATGTCTAGAATTTATGTTTGAGTGATATAATGAAAACCTCTTGATCTACCAATCAGTATGTCGTTAGTGTTAATTATTGCAGACTATCTAATTAGTGTACAATGAGTAAACAATCTACATTAACAAACAGTAAAGTAATATCACCAGTGAAAGTTACAATGATATCAGCCCTTTGAGTCTCAACTTTTTCCATGGCAAGCGTAACTTTGTCTATCAACTTGTGAAATATTTGATAGCAAAAGATTTCCATTTGTGCCCGAGGCCCTTATTTGTGTGACCTCAATTTACAAATCTGGATGTGACCAATTGGCACATTGATATGTCCATACACCCCTTGCATGGCCATGGATATAATTTAACTCTTGTGGAAACTTTGTAGTACAAATTCTGATTTATACATTTCTATGGTCTGTTATAATAATAATTAAGCGCTTGTAAAAATGTAACTAATCATATTACCATAAATGGGAGGTTTTGGTATATTTTGAGTTATAATTGTCTTAATGTGGTAGTTACAGGCAAGAAGAAGTTATTTGTAATTGAGTACAAGTTACTCATAGACATACAGTTTGATTGTTACATTGCTAGTAGACTTGGTGTGAGTCTTATAGCAAGACATTTACTGCATGTCACACATGCATTGCTGGTAGACTTGGGGTGAGTCTAATAGCAAGACAGTCTTGGACCGCTAATGCATGTCACACATACACTACTGCTAGTACATTTGGAAGATATGGTTTGAGTCTAGCAGGATAGTCTTAGACACTTCATGTATGGCACAAAAGCCCTACACCTATTTGCAAAGACATTTCACACTGCCCCATTTAGCACAGTTTACGGCGTAAACCTAAACTCGGGTTCAGATTCACTAATGGAATCGCACCATCATCACATCAGCACCTCATCCGCCGATCAATCATGCAACGCATGCGTGTCCTAGTTCTTTTGATCGGTCGGCCAGTGCGAAAGGTCTTTGCAAAAGTGCAGCCATTTCACCAGATTATTCCTGAAAAAAAATCAACATTCAAAATTTCTAATATAGAATACATATCTAACAGGTGAAATTTCTAGTAAATATATATTATGGCAAGAGTATGTTAAACAGGATGTTGATTCTCTAATATTGTTTTCTGAGTAACCAATCAAAATGCAGCTTAAATCCTATGGGCAATACCGTCTTTCTTACAGTGCCTCTGAATGGCTCATTATATGATATACTCATCTGAGTTACCAATCAAATTACAGCTTTAATCCCATGGACAATACTGTCTTTCTTACAATGCCTCTGAATGGTTAATTACATGATATACTCCTCTGAGTAACCAATCAAACTTAAGCTTTAATTACTCTTGGCACTAATCCTCTTCATCCCTACCAGGCTGACCATTCTTACAATATCTCTGATTGGCTCAATACATTACATAGCCCTCTCTATAACCAATCAAAATAGTTCTAAGAGAGATGTAGTGCCCAAAGGGTTAAAAGATATGCATGCTAATGAAATTGGTTGGGAGAGGGGGGATTATCAACAAAACTGATATTTTTATCTATATTCAACAAGCAATTTTTGTTGTTGAAATTTATGGATTGCACATTGCACATCAAGGCACCATGAAATGAAATTGATTGGAGATTTTACAGAGTAAAAGCAAATATGTTACACTAGCACAGGGCTTCCCAAACTCGAGGTCGTGACTCAAATGTGGGGTCGCGAGCACTTCTTCAGGGGCTCGCAGAACTTGATTGAAAAGAAAAAAAATGTAGAAAAATAAAATAAAAGAATAATGCGTAGTTAAAAACAAGGAGCAGTTCACCTCCTCAGAGAGGAATTTACATCTACATTCCTGCAGCTTTTTTTTATCTCTCATCACCATAAAAGTCAGGGACTACCTTTAGAGCAGAGCGAGAGCAATCGCTCTCCTTAAATCTGATACAGGAGAGTGATTTTTATCTCTCCTTAGTTGGCCATTCTCTCATTTCATTCTATTGTAAATGCTCTAAACAGCTCTCCTTCAAGGTTCCAGAAAACTATGCTCTCCTGCCTGCAAATTCCAAAAGACAGTCCCTGCAAAGTACAGGGCACCATACTAGTTTTGATAAGAAACAAAACATTTGTATTATGATGCATGTTGTGACATACTTTTCTAATTAAATTTAGGCCGCAGGGACAAAACATTTTGGGAAGCCCTGCACTAGGAGGAGCATGTGGACTATCACTGTGCATAAAACGATTGGTATTCTATCTTAATAGATTGTCAGGGACCAAAATTATGTACTTCTGACATTCATTTTTCAGCAATAAGTGGTAATCTTCGCGAGGGTTTTATTTTCACTGATTTCCATCCGCGAAATAAACACCTCGCAAATATGTGTAATTAATGAATTGCAAGTATAGGCAAAACTGTGCAATCAAGAAAATAACAATCGCCAAAATGTCTCTCACTCCAAATCGCGAAAATAAATACGCGAAAATTACCACTTATACAGTACTTCAATTCACCTTGAGTCTGGTAGTGATGTCGGTGCGTTTACGCAGTTGCGCCGCAAGCATGCCAACAAACCACTCGTTATATGTGTATTATGCTCTGCATTAAGTTTTAATATGCGCCATTCAATACTGCACCCAGCGATACACACACCTATGTCACTACCAAAGTCAAGGTCAAAGAAAGTATCAATTTGAAGCATTGGGCTATTCCAGTTAACATGCATACACCCCAATGGAAGACATGACCACAGGGAGTATGAATTTCAAATTGGGGCACCTGAATGGGCGACTCCATTTGAAATTCACACTCCCTGTGTGGGCGATTAAGGTCATGTCTTCAACAGGGGGTGTATATATATTGTATTTCAACAGATAATTTCAAACTACTAATTTTAAAAGCCCACAAAAACATTTTTGACCCGTATGGAGAGTTTAATGTGAAGATGTTTGAAAATGCAGAAAAAAACAAATCACATAATTGTTCAAAACTGTAAAATGGCAAAGTTAACATGTAAACATCACACATGTATGTCAATCCCTATCCCAGGATTTATAGGAAGTAGGAATAGGTAGCCTACAATCCTATCCATGTGATAATTTGCTTTGCCCTTTGTCTCAAACATGTTATTTTTTTAATCTGCCAAAAATTACTCTGCAGTGTCATCTCAGTACTTAATATAGTTAATAGAAACAAAAGTGACTATTTTTTGATATATTTCTCTATAATTACTTTGCTTAAAAAATAATTTGATAAACATAATATATAATGCTATAAACAAAGACAGTTGGAATGCAGGTACTAACAAAAATGTATTGTAATAATATAATACTATACAATCTACCCATAAAAATACAATAACGTGTTACTACGGTAACAGCCTACAACTAACAATGATAAATAATGTTTTATAAACTGTATAAATATATTATCTAAGTTGTATATACTCCACATTGACAAAATTGGCCTTGTGCAATTCTCCCCAGGACATTTTGGGTTATAATTTATTTTACACGAGATTTGGGGTTTACAACCACAAAGCCTAATAAATGTATTTACATATGGCTTCATGGGAGTATTTATTTGGTGTTTGAGCTACATCCGTTGTTGGATGCCATAAAGTATATGTTCCTTTTAAAGTTTTTTTTGTGTGAAACTGACTTTAAGATGCATCGTAACTTATTATTTTAATATTGCAACTTATGAGGTGTTCAACTCTTTGTGAATGGGCTTTATGTCACATGACTTAAAGGAAAGTACAGTTGACATCAGAGATCAATGAATGTCCGCCGCAGGACAGAATAAGTAACATGTAAATCACATTGGAAGTAATTCATTGATAAATCATTAGTGCAGTGACCTTCAGTCTTATTCCACCTTTGTTAAAATAAGCACTGTATTTACTATGTGATAAGTTCAATTAATATTTTGGTTAATTTGGTTACTTTCTCCTGGTTTGGACAACAATACTAAAGCCTTTTAAGGTCTCTGGACTGTGCCCGGCGACCTAAACTTTGACCTGCAGTCCAGAAGAGCACCAATGATGCTACGCAAACAGTTTCTTCTCTCATGACGTGTCTCTTATTTGGATTGTGTTAATATGGAGTATAACTACATGTTTTCTACAGTTATCAGGAGTTAAAAATAAGCTTAGCGGTTACACTCTTCTATTCTATATGACCTAATAAAGGATATACACAGTAGACTAACTAGATCATAGGACATGCACTCTTTTTGTATAAAGATATAACAAAATGACATCAATATATAGAACAAACAAGAAAACTGCTTGCAATCTATCAGTAGTAGTGTAGGGAAGACAAAATATCATATTGTTTATACTAAGGAACTTAAATTTCTGTTTATTTGTTGCACAGAGTGGCAAGATATATGTAGTACCACCCGCTTTAGTTCTTGGAAAAGATGATACATGATGCAACGTGATGCGATATGGCTGGCTTGGTTGGTCTGCGAATATGTGTAATACCCAATCACAATCCCATGTCAGAGATGCCAGCGACTTGCCCAAAAAAATTCTGGAAATAATACAGTACAGACAATTGCGAGCCATAGGGGGCGTAGTGACCGGAGCGGCAGCGCCTCACGGCCGGGGGTCCCTTTTAGATACAAAATTGTAAATTTCCCCAAAATTGTTTTAAAATCAAACACAAATGATTGTAGCACGTTTCTCTAGGTCCAGGGATACTCCAAATCCAACCCCCCAAATTTTTTTTTTTTTTTCAATAAAAAATTTGGGAAACTGTCATCTCTGCTACGTCTACACAGTACAAGCGCTAAATCGACTACACAATGCAAATGAATGTTGAAGGGTGTAAACTTTAATATGTTATGTACTGTCCCTTCTCATTCAGGGTGCCTTTGTTGTTCGGTTAAAATGGCAGCAGTGTCAATGCGCTATTCCAGATGAAATCATTCACCCCCTTTGGAAGACATTTCCTTGACCTTCCACACAGTCAGTGTGAATTTCAAATGGGTTACCTGAATGGGCGACTCTGTTTGAAATCTACAGCCCCAGCATAGGAAATTAAGGTCATGTCTTCAATAGGGGATGTATGGATTTATATCGGGATAGCCCAATATACATGCTACATTACTCTAGTCTCTTTTCCAACATGGCAGTTACGCAAGTGCTATAACATTTTTAGAATGTCGTACATGTCTTGTTTTTCATTTGCACTTGCATTCTCCTCAAATGCACTTATAAACTAGGTATAGACCACTTGACATGTGACGTCATTGCCCAGCAGTATGCGCGCGAATTATGGCAATTTCCATTGTTCTTTGCCCTGCAGGTGTGCGTACCCATTGTAGTTTGCTCAGGGCATGTGCATTTTAAATCGCCCACCACATTTCATATAGTACAAGAAATGCCATTGAACAGTGTAGCGGTTCATTCAAGCATATCGATAGACCAGTCCCTCGCCTTTATTGATAAACGATGATGTCAAGTGGTCTATACTTTCCACCATCTAAGTTCCTTAGCATAGACTGAATTGAAATAAACACGATACAATGTAGAACTCTGCTCATCCTCAAGTAATACTGTTGTGATATATGCCATCGCCTGTGCACAGGTATGGTCATATGGTATTGTCAAATAATATGAATAAATTAAACTTTTTCATGACAACAGAGTTCCAAACTGTATCCCACTTCTTATCTAGGTACATAGACCATAAGAAATTATTCTAAACTGACCAAGCATAGAAAACAATGATAATTCAAGTAATTGCTATCATCTAGGTGTATTAATTAAAGAAACGCTTCTGATAGCAGACGAATTCTCCATGTTGAGTGCAGCGATACCTTATTGCTGGTCTTTGCACATAAGATATTCATTTATGCACTCAAAATAATGAATTCTTTAACCCCCTGAGCACTACCTGCCGATCTAACATTGCCTCTGATTGGTCAATTACATGATATCTTCACTTTAATCACCAATCAGAATGGAGCTTTGCAAATAATTCACCTCAATTTTTTTGTGTGGTGAAATTATTCTAACAACGTTGCTGATTGGGCCAATTGATAATGAAAACTTCTTTTTGGCCAATCAGCAGGTAGTTCTCATGGGGTTAAGTTGAGTAATGCTGCTTCTGCTTTCAACAGTGCCTACTTTTAGTAGATACCTACTGAAGAAATTATCATACAAAAATACAAGACTATATAAAATGCAGCATGGGGTTAATTTATTAGTAATGAAAAAACAGAAATGTGACCTTCGAATGAGACGTTCATAACGTAGAACATAGAGAACCACCCTTTGGCAGATGAATCGCCAAGTCCTCTAGACCCACCCTTTGGCAAAATGGGTCGCCAAGTCCAAAACTAGACCTACCCTTTGGCAAAATGGGTCGCCAAGTCCAAAACTTGACCCACCCTTTGGCAGAATGGGCCACCAAGTCCAAAACTAGCACCACCCTTTGGCAGATGGGTCGCCAAGTCCAAAACTACACCCACCCTTTGGCAAAATGGGCTGCCAAAACTTGCCCAACATTTTATTTACAAATACAAGTTCTACTACAAAATACTCTTTGCAAGAAACCACTGACTTACTATGTATGCAGTTGGAATCATACTCTGAGAATTGCTTTCTTGGTAACTGTGACCCTCCGAGTGGCTCAAAAGTTGTGAACATGATACATGCACCGTGTAGCGCTGCATCTATCAATCTTGTATATGGTACAACTCTCCTCTCTCAAGTACAAATAAATTATCTGTACGTAAGTAACACAGCAGATAGATGCTGTTTGACTTGGGAAGAAAGTGTTTGGAACCAGTGTAATCCAGAGTAAAAATACAGTGCCTATTTAGCTACGTAAAAGTGACACAAAAAAAATAAATAAATGTAGATATTACTCCGACATAAAATGCTCTATCTGCCAACTATTAGCAAAGCAAATGCTGCATTGTTATATAAGACGGCAGACAGTGCTCTATGGATGTCACACGACTGAAGATAAGTATCAAATCTGTTTTTCCCGTCTACACACAAGTTCCAACACTGTTTTATATTTCAATCTTGCGCCACTTGATTTTTTGAATTTTTTTTTTTGATGACAGCAACATTTATGACATACATTCTACTATGGCAGGGAAACTGTATTAGCAGGTGAAGGCACAAAATTAAATCAACAGCCCAGAGAAGAAAATAAATTAAAAGCTGCCATATGCAAGTACATACACAGCACAATGTAGAAGATTCACTAAGGTACTATTGAAATGTCACATAAATGACAAAGAGAAAGGCATATGGCAGCAATTCTGTAGAAAACATTTAGCCACTGGGCTTAAATTTGTCAAACATATATATTATTATTATAGCTATTAATAGTTGTCCATTTTTAGAATTTCTATAACTGGCTTTTTCTTTTACACAAGGCAGCCATTATTGGCTACTTGCTTTTTGGTTACACCATTGATTTGTTTGTATTATAAGATCTCCATTGGAAGGGAATTGCACTTTGTTTACTGCTGTATTTGGTGAACACAAATATGTGCATCAGTGTTTACATGTGCGTAGCATGTGTGTTCATTCTCCGTCCACAAAAGTACGGAAGTGATACAATGTATTCACAATGACCTTTCTTTGTCATCTGTGTCAGGGTTTCATGAGCACTTATCGATATGGGTGGAAGGATTGCTGCCCATAATAAGACGGGGAACAGCTAGAACTCATAATCCCCAATCACATACATGTGCATGATAATGAGTAATATGTGCACCAGAATCGAGATCTTTGATTGCAACTTTGGGAATAGACACTATCAATCTGACATTAGATATTGCATCATCGTATAGACCACTTGACATGTGACGTCATTACCCGGGAGTATGCACACAAATTATGGCAATTTCCATCGTTCTTTGCCCTGCAGTGTACGTACGCATCGTAGCTTGCTTAGGGCAAGTGCATTTTAAATCGCCCACCACATTTCATAGTACAAGAAAGCCATTGAACAGTGTAACGATTCGTTCAAGCATATCGATAGACCAGTCCCTCCCCTTTGTTGATAAACAATGATGTCAAGTGGTCTATACCGATGATGCAAAACACCTGTTTGCATCTTTACAATAATGCCAAATAGATTGTGATTCAGTGACAATCCATGATCGTTACATCTAACTTGGTGCTAACTGCTAAACCAAGTCTGCATGATATGATACTCCCCCTCAATGGAGATCCCAACCACAACAAACTAATGCTGCGTATACGTCATCACCTTCACACCTCGGCTTGCTGCTTCTTTCCTTTGGTATATGTTAATTGCATGATGGTTGACCCATTCTGTCTTTTGCTTACCGATAATGGTTCACCCACCCCGTCCTAATTTACCAAGCCATCCTGTTGCGCATAACACATTTGTTTATGTGAGCCTGTACATAGATGTGGCTTGTAAAAGAATGGAGCAAATGAAACAAAATGGGTCATCAATCCAACACCAGTTTCTCGTTGCGCTATACATAGATGCGACTTCAAACAGAATGGAGCCAAACAGACAGAATGGGTCAACAAACCCATGTCAGTTTCTCCTTGCAACTTGAAAGAGAACAATGTATATCTGATAAAACCAGTTTCTGCTTCAAGTTGTCCTCTCCTTCAAAATCCTGTTGGACACAAATACCATACGGTAATAGTTCTTCTTTTCATGCATTTTCAACAGGACTTTACCTCCACCGGTGTATAATTTGTTCCATATTACTCAGGAATTTTTGCAAATATTTTCCCTGCTGAATCTGGCTTGCTTACCTTTAAACTCATTCCCTTTAGTTACATACAAGAACATTCTTCCCTTAACATACATCCACAGCTTAGTAGATTTAATAACATCTGAACAGAGTTGAACTTTATTCAGAGATATATTTTTTGATGTGCACCATTCAGCATTTCACCATATCTACACAATTGCCACTTCAACAAACACTTAAATTTGCTCCCCAAAGGTGGGAGATAACCTTTTCTATGTTACAATAACGATTTCTTACAGTACATCTATTACTTGTAACATTCGTCTACTTTGATGTGCTAAATAGGATCAAAAGTACAATATCAATTCATAAAATTGGACTTAAACACCATTTTTGAAGCACACCATCCACCAGTTCTCAAAAGACAAAATAAACAGTACAAGTCATGCATAAAAGAGGGAGTTCAAACCAATTATACACCATGACAATATACTAGGCACTAATTCTCTTGATCAAGTGGTAATAATGCTTCATACAGCACAAACTGCGGGCAACCTGCCAATGTAATACATATAAAGCAGGTCTTAAGTACAAACCTCATCATAGAACATTTGCAAATATAAGCATCGAACTACACACCTACTTTGAATTTATTTACCTGGATGATCCACCAAGTTTTCAGCAAAATTCGTCCGACAAGCAATCTTCAAATTCGTCCTCTTCGGCCTCATTTGTCTCGCCTTTCACCTCTGGTGGCGCTTCTTTACTGTTGCTCTTCTCGTTGCCTATGGCGGCATCTTCTTTCTCTCTTTCTCCTGCACCTGTAGTGACTTCTCTTGCTTCTGCTTGCGCCGCAGCTTGACCTTCTCCTTCGCTCTCATCATCGCCATCATTCTCATCTCCTTCTTCCTGTCGTTGAGTTGTATCGTTCGTTTTTTCTTGACCACTGTTAGCTTGACCGCTAGGTGCTACCCAATTAGACGCAGGCTCTCCGCTGGCGTTATCGCTATCCTCCGACCGGTTACCATAGAAGTCGAAATAATCGCTCCATAGGTCGTCTTCAAAATCGCTATAATAGTCAAATTCATCAGACCAGTCGTAGTATAAGAACCAATCGTCTTCGTCGTCGCTACTCCAATCGAGTAGTCTATTGTCACGTTCCTCAAAGAAATCCCAGAGCTGTAACGCACGGAAAGTGCGTAATTTGCCATCGGCGTTGTTGTATTTGCGTACTTTAGAACGGTCCTCCTTTGAGCCATCTTGATAGGCATGGAGATAAAAGCATTCTGCTCCAAATGGACAGTTGCCGCGCCCTTGATCAAAATACTTGCATGGTTTGATACTAAAAATTAAAAAAAACAGTCATTGAAAACAGACATTAAATACTGAATAGTTTTCCTTTTCAGAAATTTGTATTTCTGTCAATAATTGTAAGCAAAAGTTATCAAGTGAAATTCAAAGTGAATATAACTGATACTGGTAAAATACCAAATTAAGACATTTATAATATAAGTCAAAATATGAAGGTCATAAAAAATGTTCGACCTCCATGTTGAGTGTGTAGGACCCCTAGTCTTATCAGCTTCAAGATCAATGATTTTTTAAATTGGGAGGACTTTTTCAATTGGGAGGACTTTTAGTTATTGATTGTGAAGCTGATAAGACTGCCAGGATTCACAAAGCCTTACGATTGATCTTACAATTGATTTACCACACATAGTCCCATATTAGTTCAATTACAAGATTGATCGTAATTCTTTGTGAAACGGGCCCAAGGTGGCTCAAAGAAGCCATTTGGATCCGCAGAAAAGGACATGACACTCTAAACAAGAACGAAGGGCCTACAAACTCAACAACATCTTTGACCAACTCATCACGCCCCCAATGACAGTTCCTGTTGCCCATAAAACGAAACAGTCAGATGTGATGAGTTGCCAGTCTGATGAAACCACTAGTGTAACTAAAATGTGAGTAAAAAAAATCATCATTTTTCACAGGAATTGTTCAAAATGAACAAAATCCGCTTTAAACATGTCTGCAATGCACTGATAAGAGAGACAGACAGACAAGACACCCAGACAGACAGAGACAGAGAAGAGTACTCAACATTACCTTAGGGCTTGTTTATATTTTTCCACAATCTTGGTCTTTTCATCTGAATCTTCTACCCAGAAATCACTGGGTGTGACAAAATGGGACGCTACACGGCAAGTTGGACATCCTCTATGGAGTAGAAAGACACAATTGCATGGTTACGTAATAATGCCTGAAACAATACACTTTCCCCTAGATGTTAATCCTTTGGATATTATTAGATTGTTGCAGTTAATTAAGATAGACCCACTGTTCTTTTTTGCTCAATCATGCCATCTACAGGGTGTCCCAGAAGGATCTATACCATTTTGAAAAAAATATTAAAAATATACAATCAACAGTGTATCTAATTTTAATATGTGCAATACAATGACACACATGTCACCTTCTAATTTTGTGACTTTCAAGTTTCATTCAAAAAAGTTTATTGGTTTTGGTGTGACATTGATATTATTGAAAATGGACGAAAACTGGATGTGTGTAGTTTACAGCACAAAGATCTCATATTACACATGGTTGCTTTATCACCATCGTCCAACTGTACTGTGCAATATATTGGAGAAATTATACATTCTTTTGTAGGAAATACATCAAATTTGGCACAGATGCAGAGCTTACAATGCTGAATAATTCTTCATATGGGATTAAGGGGGTGCTACACCCCTGGCCAATTTTGTGCCTATTTTTGCATTTTTCTCAAAAATTATAATGCATTGGTGACAAGTAAGATATGTATATTATAGGGGCAAGAACTACAACTACCGCACTGAAAATTCAGCAACTCAAGGCAAGTAGTTATTGATTTATTAATCAAAAATTGCTTTTTCCCTCATTTTTGACTGTAACTCCACAACTGTTGTCTGTGTTGAAATAAAATTTCCAGTGCAGTAGTTGTAGTCCTTGCCCTATAATATATATGTGTGCAAAAGTTCGTTCCGCCCTAATGTCCGGTTTGCTCCAAGCATATCATCACTATAGTTAGAGCCCCATCAGCTTTTGCCCTCAGGATTACTTGCTATGAATGTTCTTAAGGCATGCATGGTGTAAAAATTCTCCAGGCATTTTGCATTTCTTATAGTGTGGGCAGACGTGTGTTTTGAGGAATTTAGATAACCACAAACCTCAGAGAATTTAAAGATGGCGTCCCAAAAAATCCGAGAGTGGCTTGTTCAAGAAGAGTGAAATGTGCTAGAGAATGGATGAAGAAAAGTCTTAACCCAATAGAGATATTGTGGTCTATTCTAAAAGAAAGGTTTTTGTGAAACTCCTTATTGTAAAATCATAACACAATTTACAGATCTCGAGTCCAGAATGTATGGCCAAGCCTAGACAAGAATAAGGAACTTTTTGTGCCATTAGTGGGCCATGAAGGTTTTGAAGGTGATCATGGTGATTGACCACCAAGGATACTATGACTTCAAATAAATTGGTTTAACATCTATATTAATGTAACAAAATAACAAATAACAAAATATAGCCTACACTTTATTGTTTGAGTTTGATTTTAAATACATTAAAGATGCTTTGGGGTGGGGGCGGAACGAACTTATTGCACACGGTATACATATCTTACTTGTCACCAATGCGCTATAATTTTTGAGAAAAATGCAAAAATAGGCACAGAATTGGACAGGGGTGTAGTACCCCCTTAAGTGAAACATTTGAATACACAGAGAATGAAACAATGGTACTGTCTTTTATCATAGGTAGGTTAACTGTATGATACATACTTTGGCAAATGAATGTACTTTCCTCTTATTGCCATCACAGTTTACATTCTTTTACCATGTAAGGGTCATTGAAAAAAGTTAACCTCAACCATGGCAAGAAGCACTATGTGTTGTAAGTAGACTATACATCTATCTAGGCACTGGAGGAAAACATAATTTTGGAAGCCAAAAACCACACTTCCATTTTCCAAAAACCGCAAAGAAACACAATTTCCTGAAAAAAAAGAGTAAGAATTTATAGACCCTATATTTACTTGTTATTCAATGTTGGAACTGGTTGAGTAATACTGCTCCTAAAAAAAGTTCAACGTTCTTTAAGGTTTTTCTTTTCAAAGCTGGATAAAGTTGTAAATCTTATTTACCTTTGCTTCTATTGATCAGCTAGCAATGCATGCTAATTCAATGGTCCCTGGCTGTTCAATAGAAGCAAAAGTAATTAAAACAGACAACTTTATCCAGCTTTGAAAAAATAATAATTTAGGAGCAGTGTTTCTCCAGTTCCAGTTCCTTGAATTTTTGTTAGAAAAAATGCAATTGCACCCAAAATTCTCAATTGCAGCCGTGAATACTGCGATCACATTTTCCTCTGGTTCCGACATCTATCTATTACCATATTACGGTCGATTTCCTACCTGACAACTTTCTTCTCATATTGCTTAGCACTGCGCCATTTACGTATACACGCCAGGCAGTAAGGATGGTTACAATTGGACAATAGGCCAAATTTGCGGTCTTTTGGAGACGACTTCTCAAGGATGACCTCCATACAGATGCCACATGCTACGTCCTTACTGCGTTGGAAGGCAAAGGCCACTTGCATATTCTTCTCGTGTTCGGCCATGCATTGCTGTGGACAGACGAGAGGCAATTGGTACACTGGTTATGATGCATTGTAAGTTACGACACATTATAATATCCTTGTCATAAAGAGCATGCCATTCATGGAGTTTTACAGACTTTACTGCATGTATCTAATGGTATTGATATACATCGTAAATGGGATTTATAACTAGAACCTATCGTAAAATTTATTTAAAGATTGACAATTTCCAACACTCTAAATAGATGTACATAAATCCCACGTACATGATCGCTGTCACTCAATTTTGAGACTATCGCAACAAAATTATTTATGATCCAGTAGTACATGAAAGTATGTTTTACAAAAATATTATCTCAGCTTTTAACAAACTTACTTGGATATACAGTAAATAAGTTAAAATTTTGCTTCAAAGTTTGCTAAAGTACAGAAGCCGCCATCTTTAATTCACTACTTCCAGGGTCACAATGCAATGTGGGAAATCTCCCAGTAATGCATTGCGCGGTACTATAATGAAAGACAGAGCCAACCTGCACAGTAAAGCATTATCTGTCTAGTTGTCAGAATTTCAGACGCGAACTAGTCTTTTTATCTCTGTCTTTCATTATAGGAGATTTTGCTCTATCACAGGCACATCGTTGGAAGCGTTAAAAAAATTGCATTGTGATACTGAAAATTACATTTTGATATCATCATCAATCGCGATATCACACATACGTATCGTACATGTACTTACTGCTCTGTGTTCCTTGTTCTGTTTCTTGTCCGTTGGATGCAGACAGTACTCCCCACATAGATCACACGCGTTGCCATGGAGATACATACAGTTGGCACCATATCTGCATTTACCTTGGACATTGAATGGACACAAACTATTCTGTTTCTTTGCCTCTGGGACAGGGTTCTGTTGTACTTGTTGCTCAGGGGGTGGGGGCTTGTGTACTATTGGTGGAGGGGGAATCGAGGGTGCTGTACTCACAGGTGGCGGTTCAACTCCTCCCATTTGAGCAACAGATAAATATGATGATGGTGGAACTGCAGCAAAATAAAAACAAGAGAAACTTTGTACCTAAACATTATTTTGGCATGTATAAGCTGGACATACTATTTGCTATGTCCATGCTGGGATATATTTCTGACTCTTATAGCCCTTGCTATACTTGACTTCAAGCTGACTTAGATCAATTGTCAAGTCTACTCAACTGTTATTTTGTAAGAATCAAACGATCCCAGCAAAGCTTCTCTGTAAAGAATCGCACTTGATTCTTATAATTTGCAGCAAACTTCTAATCTAAGCCTGCTATGTAAACTGACATGAGACTCCAGTTGAATGGGTAATTACTAGATGCACCGTAAACCAGGACACGTACTTGTTTTAAGTTTTCATAATCAATCAAATTGACATTGAAGTCGTTTAATTGCATACATGCAGAAATTAGACTACATCTCAAACACGCCTAGAATGAGAACCCACAGGTTTAGTCTCGGGCACAGACTGCATGTGGCCAGCCCTCGAATTAACCCACGGCACCCATGGCAATTTGCCGTGGGTGCCCAACCCCACTGCCGTAATGCCCTAAAAATATGTCCTTTACCCAAGGCAGTCACTTGCTGTGCCCTCTAATGAAGTTGCCGTCGGTGCCCCAGCCCTGCCCCTTCATTATAAAACCATCTATCTATGTTTGTGTGTGTTTTTTTCACTTTGGAGAAATTGCCTTGGTGCCCGTCTCAAATTTTCAACAGTTGCCATGATGCCCTCTTGAAATATTACAAACTGCTGTGCTGCCTTGCCTTTTCAGTGAAAATCCAAGGCAATTATCAACTTGCCCTAAAAAAGTTGCCGTGCCCCTTAAGATCCTTAATTCGAGGGCTGCATGTGGCTCATTGCGAACATTCAGTCTAGAGTAGACCCTTGAAGGATCTAGTTGCTTTGTGGTTGGCTATGTTAATATTATTCAAAATTGATCAAAACATGGAGGTGTGGTAATCAGTCGTTCACAACTGGTCAATAACATTGTGGTGAGGTGATCAGATGTGTAATGACGAGATCAGATGTGCAATGACCAGACCGTTTGGCACCAAATTGCATGCGTAACAAACATATATAGGTTTTCAGCCGAAAAGCTGGAAATGTTGTTTACTGCTAAATTGCAGGCATTTTTTAGGAATTACAGAAAGTGGTTGTGAAGAAGACTACCACAGGTTAAGACTCTGAAACGTTATGTGTTACTCAGTCAGGCCTGGAAATAATTCGGAATCCAGGAAGCTTATTCCAGGGAAATTTTGGAATTTGGAGGGAAATTTTGGAATTTGGAGGGAAATATTGCTTCATGTTAGAAATACATTTGAATTATGGAAAAGTTTGCTGAACTTGCTTATCTTCCTGAGAAATTAACATTAGCCTTGGGGTTACTCATTGTGTGGATAATAAAAGTACCGTACTCATTTTGTATCATTTTTCTTAATCATTGTCACTCATTCTCTTACCTGGATTTTGAAATGGTTGACCTGGATTTTGATACGGTTGACCTGGCACAAATGCTGCTGCATTAACATAATCCTGCATGTGTATCTGATTCATCTGACTGGTAACCGCTGCCATCATGTGTGGCGCCACCGTAAACGGACCACCCATTGGCATCGGCATCGACATCGGCATACTGACCACCGGGCCACCCATGATTGGTCCTCCCATCATTGCTTTCTGTAGAGGAACCATTCTCCCCGGCATAGCCCCTGGAGGTGGCGGCAATGGCTGACTGATGGGTCTGTGTTGTGCTGCACTGATGAGTTGTGGTGCAGGGACTATCTGGATGATTTGGGGCTGCTGATTCTGTGGCTGCGGAGACATTGGAGGCATGGACACTGGATCAGGTCTCTTGTGGTCAAATCTGTCAACAGGGAATGCAAGAAAAAATAGAAAAATGCCATGTTTGAGACAATGCAATGTAGTAAAAGGTGCAACTATCTTAAACACATGTTTGGAAGGTTTATAAAAAAGAATTATTCAATTATCATCTGGTACTGTATTGTTTGTAAGAAACGTGTACGCGCTATTTGAACCAATCAGAGGTGCATAGCAACAACAGGACTGATCGATTGTAAGCTTTAGGTGATTCCTTGTAAAATTGTAGGATTTAATTGGATTAAAATTATAAATACTTATGTATACTTATTTCAATTGAAGTGTTTAAGAATGAGAATAAAGGTATTGTTTTTAGCCACTGTCGTGTATCTATCGTCTCATATAACACGCGACATCATTATTTTTGGCGTAAAACAACTCGGCTTTGCTTCGTTGTTTTACTTAAAATAATATTGTCGCCTGTGTTATATGAGATGATAGATACACTCCAGCGGCTAAAAACAATACCTTTATTCTCTAAGTATAGGCCTAATTCGAGTTCAGAAACAGAGCAGTGACTGGGCACATTTTTTTATACATTTTTTTAATGTAATTAGATCCCATTTAAGCTGTACATGAAAGCTGTATATTGTTTACATGAGATGTACATTGTATTAAAACTGTTCAGTCTAAGTAGTGACTCAGGTCACATGACTATGATCATGATGATTGAGGTCACATGACTCGGTCATGAATCATCAAGGCAAAAGTAATACACAGCTTTCCTTGATCCTTGACAGAGCAAGCACAACTGAAGGTTACTATTATCTAGAAAACATATGGTAGTATGGAGTCATGTTCTTTCAGGGACAAAAACCATAAGATCAACAAAGCCCTATCTACTTCACTTCAAGAAATTGAAAAATACAAACTTCTTTAAGGTGGTACTACATTTGTACACCCCTTGATAAATTTGTGACTATTTTTGCATTTTTCTAAAAAAATAATATCACACTGGTAACAAAAGTTATGTACATGTATATTATAGGGCAATGAATCCAGTTACTACACTGGAATTTCAGTGACTCAAGACAAGCGGTACATTATTTATGATAAGAAAAGAGGTACCGCTAGAATGTACCTCATTTCTAACCACTTGTCTTGATGAATCACTTAAATTTCAGTGAAGTAATTGATTCCTTGTTTCTATATATACATATTCTTTGTTACCAGTGTGTAATTATTTTTTGAGAAAAATGCAAATTTTATCAGGGGGTGTAGTACCACCTTAAGCTTTCAAGAACATTTAGCACTTAAGGGGTACTACACCCTGTGGTAAATTTGTGACTATTTTGCATTTTTCTCAAAAAATAATAACACACTGGTAACAAAAGTTATGTATATTATTGGGGCAAGGAATCCAATTACTTCATTAACAAATGGCAAATGAGTTTCAATATTTCCAAATGTAAAACACTTAGAGTCACCACAAAGCGTCATCCAATTGTGTGTACTTATAGTATGGGAAATGAAATTCTTGAAGGTGTGACGCATCATGCATACTTAGGCGTCGAAATATCTCATAATTTAAAATGGTCGCTGCATATCAACAATATTGTCGCCAAGGCGAACAGAGCCCTATGGTTTATACGTAGAAATTTACACCGTTGTCCCAAGTCCATCAAACAACAAATGTACATGGCTCTTGTTCGTCCTCATTTAGAATTTGCCTGCGCTGTATGGGATCCATATACAACATCTGATATCCAAAAAATAGAAATGGTGCAGCGCAGAGCAGCTAGGTTTGTGGTTAGTAACTATAAAAGAACCGAAGGTACCGTAACTAGCATTCTAAATGAGTTACATTGGCCCACACTACAAGAACGCCGAAAAAATATCCGTCTTGCAACTATGTATAAAATTCAATCAGAAGATATAGCAATTCCAATTCCTGATTATATTCACAGGCAAACCGTCACAAGCACCAGACAATATCATCCTCTGAAGTTCCGGTCCATGAGAGTATCATCAAATGTGTACAAATACAGTTTTTTTTCCAAATACCATATCAGAATGGAATAACCTCCCATCATCTGCTCTAGAGTCTTGTAGTATTCAATACTTCAAAACTGCACTATGTAATAATGTAATGTAACTTAATATTTAATCTGTATTCTCGTAAAAGTATTTGTGTTTTCATCGTAGGCCATTTTTCTTCTCAATTAGATGTCGCTTTTGCGATTTTATTGAGTATTTGTTTAGATTTAGATTCACTGAAATTTCAGTGACTCAAGACAAGCGGTTCAGTATATATGATAGGAAACGAGGTACATCCTAGCGGTACCTTATTTATTATCATAAATAACAAACCGCTTGACTTGGGTCACTGAAATTCCAGTGTAGTAATTGGATTCCTTGCCCCTATATAATATACATACCGATAACTTTTGTTACCACTGTGTTATTAGTTTTTGAGAAAAATGCAACAAAAAGACACAAATTTATCGAAGGGTGTAGTACCCCCTTAACCGTGTCTTATTGACAGAACACATTACATGCAAATGAGAAGCAAGCATAAAGTGCATATACACAGAAGTCAAAGTTTGCCAGGTGCATTGGTGACATAATGCAGAGGTACCCTATTTAGTCCTTCAAGAATGACACACAAATATGACAAGTCTGGACTCTTCAAAACTCTTCAAACATACTTGGGCCTCATAAAAAATTGCTTTGATTGGCGTAACCCGACCGACCCTAAAAGTAGGCCTGACCCTGACTTTTTCTGCAAAAAAAATATAAATAAATAAAAAAATAATCAAATTAAATTTTAAAAAAAAAGAAGAAAAAAAGTTCAAAGGCCTTTAACAAATACAATTTACAGCTTCAAAGTAAAAAAAAAAATCCCTACCTACCTACTCTTAATTTTTTTTATGTTACGCCAATCAAACAATTTTTTTTTACGGCCTTACCTGCATTCATCCCCGTATCGGCACTTCCCCTTCATGTAGAACTTGCACATAACTGGTGGCGTGCTGGTCTTATCATGAGCATATGGACAATTGTCTCCAGATTTACACAGTCCATACAGATAATACCTGCAAAAAAACCAATAACGGTCATTAATTTAAAGTGAACACTTGAGCTGAGCTCTCTTAAGTCGGGACTCTTATCTCCTTTGAGCTGTCCCCCTCTGAACTGGTTGTTTATACAGGTGACTATGGCCAGTGTGTATTCAGGAGGGTGGACTCTTATCTCCTTTGAGCTTTCCCCCTCTGATCTGGCCCTTTACACAGGTGACTATAGCCAGGGTGTATCCAGGGGGCTGGACTCTTATCTCCTTTGAGCTTCCCCTCTGAACTGGTTGTTTATACAGGTAACTATGGCCAAGGTGTATCCAGGGAACCGGCCTATCTTCCCTCTCTAAAAAAATTGCAAAATTTGACCAAGTTGTCAATATTTTGAATCATCATGGGTGTCACCTGACATGTCTCATAGAAACTTGTGCACATGCATTTTAGATGATGCTGATTCCATCTACATCTATACTATGGTAGTCTGTAAGAGTGAATAAAATGTTAGACAAAATATTAGAACAAATTTGGAGTGAAAGGTTGCTGAATTCAGCAAATTTTGACTAAAAATCAGTTATTTTTGGGTTGACTTGGGCTAGAAGAGTTGGGTGACTAAGTCGCCAATAGTCTTTAGTCGCGACTATTACTGGTAGTCGCGACTACGACTATTGAAAACCAAAAGTCGTCAAACACAACTATATTTAAATGTTACAAAATCATGTTAAAAGCGCCAGATATCCGCACCAAAACCAACCAAATACTTACATATAAACTGTGAAAATGTGATAAAAACGTTAGTCATTGTCTTACCAATAGTAACACTATACAAACAAATAATCACAAAAGTTCATAAATCATCATTAAATTGGTCTTGTTGACTTGTTATTGTAAATTTGCACCAAACTTTCACCCGATTTTTTCGTCCAATTCTGACCACAGATAGTCGCGACTATTATAGTCGTGACTATTTGCTGCCGACTAGTCAACTAGGAAAAAAGTGACATTCGCCCAACTCTAACTTGGCCTCATTTGGCAAATAGAATCATTGGAACATGTGGATATTACAGAAGACATCTTTTTTACAAAATAAAGTACCGGTAATAAAACTGGAAGTCTAAAGAGGACGGAACATATTGTAAATCACACTCTATATTTGTTTAGTGTGCATCGGACAACACGTTGACGCCAATATGCTTAACCCGAACTGGGACTGGGAAATGAGCGTGCAGAGGTCAAAGGCTATTCAACGAATATCATCTTCATAATGAAGAGTAAAGTTCGGGTCAGCTTTAATAAATGTATGTATTGTAAATGCTGCCAGCTTACGCTGCTTCTCAAAAGCCGAAAATAATGCACAATATCGGGTGTTTCTATCATGCAATATTTGAACACGAACGTTTTCAAGATTTTGTACTTGTTGGACATTGGATTTGAAGGAGTCCACAAATTGTTTGAAACCATAAATATGTGTGATTAGTGCGTTAAAGCAAACCCTTGGAGCAGTGTAATTCCAGGCCAACTCACCAAAGGGCGAGTTTGGGTATTGATAGATAGATATGATCAGTGAGAAATGAAAAACCAGAAAATATGAGCCTGGAATTAATAAGGCGTCATTAAAATTACGCAATATCGTATATCATATATGTCGTTGTCAAAAATGCAAGTTTGGGGAGATTTTTTGGCACGCTGAAAGGGGGGGGGGGGGTTTTGGCAAGTCAAGGGCAAAGATTTTTTGGTGTGATGAAAGTGGGGAACAAGCAAGTTTTGGTAAACTGTTTTGAGAATTCCCCACTTGGGAGTACAAATAATTATTGCACACTCCCTTAGCACGCCTGAATGACTTCATATCAGTATCATTTATCACAATTCACTATTGTTCGTGTGGGAAAATACAATTGCGAGTGAATTGTATTGTGTGTTGCACTCATCGTCATCGATGCATGCAAACATTTGGGAGGGTTCTGAGTTAGCAAAACTGACCAGCAACTTCATGGGATAATTTACTTGGTGCTGGAAAGGCACCTACATGTACATGTACATATATGTACATGTAGTCAATATTGCTTGATTGCCAAAATTTGGATAATTTACCACATTGAGCTGCGCTTGTAATGTTTCTAAACTAATTGCAGGGAAGGTCTACATTATCTCTGAGGTAAGATGGATGAACTTTACTTTTGATGAGCACTGCAACTTAGCATTTCTTTATTTGTGCAGCAGACATACATCAATGTATGTTACAATCCCTCCGATTCTGAAGCAGGGGTCGGATTCTTGTGTGTCTGTGTGTCCTGGACCCCTTACTTTTTGTATTGGACCCCTTAAATTTAAAGTTGAAACTGACCGACGGCGACGGGTCAGATCAAAACTTCATGGACCCCTTCAAATTTTACGATGCACAGAAGTTTTTATCATTTAAATTCTTTGCCGAGTTGCTCATAAATTTTTTTTTCACTGTCGATACAAAAAAGGTACCAATTAGACACAGAAAACCTAAGAAATCTTCTGAATAGAGCGTTCAAAAATCATGAAAATAATCGGTCAATACAATGACAATGCAATAACAATAACATCAACATTGGCAAGTTATCATATATTCCTAGTTGTGCATGGAGACCCCTTCTCACTGACAGTAAATTCTGGCTACATGCTGACTTTTCCCATTCAATTTATATAGCATGTGATTAATTCGCTGTTCTTAATTTGGCTCCAGAACAGGCCTGGTTGGTACAAATGCTTTTGACCTCAAATTAAAGGAGGATTTTGTGATCCTAGCATCCTCTTTTATGACATTTTTCAGTACATATCCTATCCATGAAAAACGCTTATTCCCAAACTTTCAGTTGAGTCCAAGGTCTTATATCCAGCCATGCGTCCACCCGTCTTTAAGACGGGCTAATCTAATTTTAGACGGGTGGATTTAATGGATTTTACAGATGTGATAGGTCTAAAACAGATGATTTTAAGGTTATATGAACTTGAGACTAATTCATAGTGACATGTACATGTAAAGGCCAAATCAGGACATATTTGACCCCAGTGCCCCTTCCATGGGTATAGACAAGTTGTTTTATATTTGAGGGTCAAATTTTGGTATCTGCTTTGACGGGCGGTTTCTGATTTCTGGCTAAGACTCTAGTTGAGTCCGATTTTACGTTTGCAAGTTATTATGCATGATTAAATTGTGTATTACACTGTACTGCATAGGCCAGTGTTGTAATTTCGTTCTGGTACACAATGAACAAAATTCGAATTTGACAATAAACGAATTGGTCTGCAAGAAATTTTGGTACAACATTATGTATAGCGGCTATAGCCAGAGGTTTCCAGTGGTATAAAATCTCAACTTTTTTTGAAAAAAAAGGGGGGGGGGATGATAAGAAAGTATACATGCGCCTTTACACTGCGTACACGCTTAGTACACTACATGGACGCAACACGGATGTTCCAGTTTGACCAAGAAATACTTATTTTTAAGTACTGTATACATGTCTAGTAATCAGCATTCGAATTAAGAATTTTTTTGAGGTTGTCCACCGGACAACCTCAAAAAATTGTTTGGTTGTCCGAAAATATTTTTGGTTGTCCGAAATTTATATGAACTTTTTTGTGCCGTAAAAAATTAAGTTGCAAGTTTAAAACATACACTGCCGCCAGTATTCACATGTCACACACCTTTCCTAAACTCACCTTGTTGCTATTATAAAATATCAAATATATCCAAGAAAATTCATAAATAAATACAGGTTTATTTATCATCAATAAATTCATATTTGTGCCAGATTTTATGCTTAAAAGCATCAGAATTCATTCTTTTCAAGAAGTCAAAAGACGTAAACATCTCCATTGATAAAGTATCTCATTATTTATTCATGAGCTCATTGGGTTTTTCCCGGATGACAAAATGGGTATTTTGAAACTAATATTTTCTATGCATGTCAGGGTATAGCTGCAGGGGGTCTTGAAGCTTAAAAGCTGTGATGTCAGAGACTGGTGTCAGAGGTCAGGTCACTCTGGTCAGGTCATGAGGTTTTACCATGATGTGCTAGCTAGCTCGTGTACCGCGACCGTGCACCGATTGATACTGCACACCTGCTAAGGCCAAGGTTTATGATGTTTATAAAATACTTGCTACAAATTTATGTGAAAACAACATTTTTTGTCATGATTTCTTCTGAACATTTCAAGATATATGCAGTGCATTTTATGTTAAGCTTACTCTGTAACATTGGTACACATTTTTATGGTTGTCCCTCGGACAACTGCCGTCAGCATTTTGGGTTGTCCGACGTTCATAACTTCATTGTGGTTGTCCCGGACAACCAGACAACCACTTATTTCGAACGCTGCTAGTAATGCAAGATGGGACTCTAAATTGTCTGGCGACACATTTTCTTTTTTAGATCTTGTTGTTTAGATCTTACTTAGTACGTACCGGTACGGTATACTATCTGTTGTACTACAGTCATGCAGTCTACTTACACAACTAGAATCTAGATCAATTCAAGATGATTGACATTTTCCCAAAAATATACACCAATTTCATTTTTGTGTACGTGCATTTATTGGACTTTGTATTTAAATAATAAGCAATGCCAATGGATGATTAATACTAATATTTCTACATTTAATTTGTAAGAAGGATGTGTCAAAACATTTAGCATTGTTTGCATGTACCTCACTCCCATTCTCCCTCACTGACCTTGCCCGGCCCTGCCTGTAAATGGCATGTATGCATGTCATGCCTGCAGCAGCCCTGACATTGGCATTGCTGTGCGAGCGGATTGAAATTGAAATCTAAAATTCCAAAACAGACAGCTGTTTAAAATATTTTGCATTGATGAACACTGGTGACAACGACACTCAGAGCAGATTTATAGACTAAATGTTTGAAATTTACTCTATGAAATCCGTAAATAAAATCAAGAAGTTGCACAAATAAGTTAAAAATTCCGTGACCAAAACATACGACGATTCCGTAGTGTTACCAAGTGGCATTTTAATGACCTTGCGTCATTTTATCGCCATGTTCAAACCAATTTTCCACACAAACGCAAGTAAATTTAGCAATTTCATTTCATCTCACAATAAAAAACCTTATTGTCTTACAAAAAAATCTATCATATCAAGAATCGTATACCTGCAAGTGACATTTTTACGCCAATCCTGGAAGGAGGATCGTGCGCCTGATGCAGCCATCTTGTGACATTGCCAGCCCATAAAGATATCCACAATGCAGTGCGCGACCCACCCAGATTGATAAAATTAGTGCAGGGATCATCTGATCATATCAATAACAAAAAAGTTTTGACAGGTGCGAAATCGGAACCCCAGGAGCGGAACGCTCTTGAAATTCGCAAACAAAAGTTTCAACATTTCGATAATAGGCTTAACATTCCACTGTATTAATTGAGCCACTCAGGTGGAAATACTGATATACATGTATTAGGCTTTCAAAAATATTAAAGTTGACTTGCCCTTTAGGGTCGGTCGAAATTCCTTCTTTTTTTTCTTTTTTTGTTGTTGCAATTTCTGCAAAATATGACGTGACGCCTAATACTTTGCATAGAGAATTTGAGAGAAATAGAGATAGTATGGGCTTTAAAATGACCAAAAAATGAAATGTACGCGTCTTCAGGCGTGTGTTTATCGAAAATACTGGAAATGTGATTCAAATCAATGCAGGAAACACGACTGAACACAATTTCCATCCATCTCTGATTTCCATCCAAACAGCGTGACTGTGTTTACGCTGCCAAAATTAACGAAACAAATGCAGAATAGAGTCAGAATTTTGTAGCCTAATTGACGATTTTATGCGTTTACTTTTATACCGCAGTTTAACATATATAATTAATATTATAAACCAAAATATGACATTTCCTTTATAGTCAATTTTTTTTTTAAAAGCGACTGTGTTTTTTCAGATTTTTGGGTCGGTCGATAAGGGCACGTCAACTTTTAAGCCTTATTTGGGAATTCTGGCCGTGGTCGAGTGTATCAATGTATGCCTATGATTATTCTCCACTTTTCGGGGTTTTTTTTGGTTTTTTGGCGTTAGGCCTATAGGCCTATTTGAAAAATGGATAGGCCTACACTTGTATGAGCCCTGGGGTAATGAGCAGATTTTATACTTTATATATAGGCCTACTGCCGGGGCCTACTGCAGCCTAAAATGTAAATCATTTTGATAAAACCTGATAGGCCTACTTGTTACGTATATCACTGATTGTTCAATATTTATATCTAAGCAAATTATGAATATAGCATAAAAGTTCATCTGCCTATAACATCTTCTCTGGCCTATAGACGTAGGATTTTAAACTTTTGATCTCTTGACAAGATAAGACGTAGCCAGCGGGGATGGGGGCAGACCAGAGGGGGGGGGGGCAGACGAAAAACGAATGTGAGTGCTCTCTGACAAAAAACAAAGATCCTTATTTTTAGGATCTTTGCAAAAAAATGAAAGAGAAAATAGTCTGGAAGCAAAGGAAAAGAAAAGGCCGGCAAAATTCACCCCGACCATGGGCAAAAATAGTGTAAAATACAAAGCTTTTGCGCGCTGCTCGCATACTGTCCCAAAAACGTCATTTTCAATATGATCATGGGCCAAGTAGGGGAGACCGGGGATGGAAGTTACACGGGGAAGTTGTTGGCCTACGGTGTAAAATAGAAAGTTTGTACGGGACGCGTGCACATTGTCTCCATCATAGGCGTAGATCCCGGGGATAATTCCCCAATATTTTGCCAGGGGAGATGGTCCATACAATCACCCCCACCCCCAATGTTGACGCCTGTATGTGGGTTTCTGACTAAATTAACCTCATATTTAGCCATTTTAGCCCCCAAAATGCCAATTTTTGCGCGCTTCGCACGATTAGATTCCACTTTTGCACCATATTTCATCATTTTCGCGCGCTTCGCGCATTTGTACCGTAAGCTTATTTGGTCGCCAAAAGGTGCTGGATTCACTATAAATAATTCAAGACATTTTTTCCAACCCCATCCCCCAATGTCAAAACGAAATCTACGCCACTGTGTCTCTCCCATAAGCCGACGAAAAAAACCTGTTCTACGGGCGGACGGACCTTAGGGTCGGTCGGTCGGGCTTTTTTATTATTTTTTTTTTAAAAAAAGAAAAAAAAAAAAATCACCAAAATCTGTAAATATTTGCAATTTGGGAAAATACAAAAAAAAAACTTGTACAGAAATTTTTGTTCCCAATTTGTTCAAAACCTGGGTCGGTCGGGTTTTTTTTTTTTTTTTTTTTTTTGTCGCCTAAAGTTCTTTTTTGGAAACTCGAAGACATTGCATATATACAGTCTCTTTATATAAAAAGTTATACAATCGGGATTTTTTTTCTTTTCGTTTTGCTCTCAAAATGTTTATTTTGTCACCACCCCGTCCAAGACAGCTAGCTACGCCCCTCCTTCATCAGGAGACTGGCAACCCCAAGTTCGGGATCAATGACCTTTTGGACATTACCCCAACACTTCGGGTAACTGGTATCGGCCCCCGTCGCGGTTGAGTGATGGTTGTTATTAGTATCCAAAAGAGAAAGAAGGGAGCTAGGCCTAGAGAAGAGAAAAAAGTTAAATTGCGCGTAATTGAAGCTAATTGAGTAGGCACATGCCGGGGCCCATCATGCCTAATCACCCGCCGCACACTCGTTCATTTGAGAAAATAATAGGCCTATAGGGCTTCATCATCATCAGTACCAGTCAGCTGCGGAGCAGGCGACTACAAGCTTTCTCCAACTATTGCGACCATGGGCAAGCGAAACAATTTTGTTTGGCTGCAGCATCCTTTCAGTATCTCACAGGAGGTGCTGGACATCTGTAAGTAGGCCTACAGTGTGCGCGGCCGTCCCGGTTTCCTCTTCCCATGTGGTGGAATATAAAGGGCATTTCACAGGCTCGTCATCTTCAAGACACAGTATATGGCCGAGAAAATTTGAGTTGATGCTCTGGCAACTAGTGGAGTGGTGTTGGTCAGATTGTATAGATGGTTTCATTTGGAATCCGATCCACACGTTTGATGTTTAACATGACTCTGTAGCAAGATGTTGCAAAGGCATTGATCTTGTTTTCCATGTCCTTGGTGATCATGGTGTTTAACATGCTCGCACCCGTAGAGAAAGACAGTAACACAAGTTGTCTCAAACAGCTTGATTTTTGTTTCGATTGGCAGGGATGAGCTTCTTCAAAGACGTTCCAGTTTCCAGAAAGCTGCCCAGGCTAGTGCGTATCTTCTTTTTAGGTCTCCAGCACTAGAGCACATCTTGGAACCCAATACTTGAACTTGTCTGTGACATGGTTGATGGTACTACCATAGACTTCAAGTGCTGGTAGTTTGCAGTCATAATATTCTGCCTTAAGAGCTCTTAAGTGCGCTGGTGACACGGCCTAGATATGATACTGCAGTTGCAGTCATAGTAAGCTGCGACTGTGCCCGGGCTATGGAAGATTCCAACAGGGCAATATCATCAGCAAAATCCAGGTCATTCAGCAATCAGCATCCTAGCAGGATACCTGCTTGACCGACGTCATATGGACGTGGGTATAGGTAACAATTCCAGCGTCAATTCCAGAAGTTGAATTCTTCAGAAAGTAGTCGACCAGAATAATGAACTTGATAGGAATGGTGCCAACACATCACTCTGAATTAAGCACTCCAGTTGTTACTTGGAAAAGCTCTGAGATACTTCCATCTACCATAACGGCACTATTGGAGTCCTTGTAAGAGCACCTGTGACATTGACCACAACCTTTGGTATTCCATAATGCCGCAGCACTGAAAACATGACGGACCTATTATTGATGGAGTCGAAGGCTTTTTTGAAGTCCACAAAAGTGACTGTCAAGGGAAGTTGGTACTCCTTGAAGCCTTCCAAGATCCTCCTCAAAATGTGTATTTGCTGCCTGAGCACAGCTGCGACCTGATCTAAAGCCAGCCTGGTTGCTTCTCAGTAAAGGATCAATGTGAGGTCGGATCCTGTTCAAAAGGATCTTGTTGTACACTTTTGCGGCAACGGACATAAGCGAAATACCACGGTAGTTTGTCATGAGAGAGAGGTCGCCTTTCTTTGGTAGAGGAATGGTTACATTTGTGACCTATTGACGTGGCGGTGTTAGCGCCACTTCCATACAGAATTCGAGAATCATATCACTGATATCAGTCATGCTATCACCTCCTCCCTGAAGTGCTTCAGCAGTTATAGCACAGTCCAATGCTGCTGCCTTGTTGGTCTTCATGGTTGCTATTGCTTCGACTACTTCTTCACGAGTTGGGGGGGGCTCAGTGATGATAGGAAGATCTTCAACAACAGCTGGTGCAGGAAGTTCTGAAGCTGCTGTGCCACTAAGGAGTGAGCTAAAATATTCCTTCCATTCCTCAAAGCAGTTCATGGTCACTGGTTGGGGCTGTTCCATCCCTCTTTTTGACTTTCACCCCTTTCCTTGAGTTCTTCCCAGGAAGCGAATGTATGATTTTCCAGGTGGTGGTGTAATTCCCCATCTCGTCGGCCAGCTTCAGGTCTTCCATCTGCTTATGTAGCAAGCTCGTCAGAGTTGTTAAGGCTGGTGTTCAAGTTGCTTAATCTTTCTCTAGCTTGACGAGACAATGAAATGGAGTACCGCTTTTTGGCCTCATCCCTTTCAAGTTTAAGTCTGATGGTTGCATCTGATACCCAACTTGGCAGTCCGCATGGCTCTTGCTTTCCAATAACTTTCTCAGCAACTTCACGAACTGCTGTTTCAAAGGTCTCATACCTATCAGAGATGGGTGTGGCGTCATCCATGCTCAAGACCTGGAATCTGTTTGATAGCTCTAGCTGAAATTCCTCCTTTGTATCAGGATCTTGCAACTTCTTCCAGTTGAATTTTGGTCTCTTGCAAGGTTTTCCTTTGCTTGTTCGCAGACTGGCAGCTAGACGGACGCTCACAATACGATGATCGGAGTCCACTTCTACTGAGTTGTATGCTCGATATTTGCGGAGAGAATTTACCCACTTGCTGTAATTAGAATGTGGTCTAACTGTGCATGGGTTGATCCAGCTGGATGGGTCCAAGTCCAGAGACGGTTCCTGGGTTGGGGGAATCTCATCTGGGCCGGTCTGAGATTGTACTCCTGGCAAGTGTTGACCAGACGCTCACCATTGTCATTGGTTGAATCATGGTAGCAGACTAGCAGTATGGACCAATGATCCAAGGATGGGAAAGATGACTATTTGTTCCTATTCTGGCATTAGAATCGCCGAGAATGAGATGGATGTTGTGCCTTTTCATACCATCCAGGTGGTCAGATAGAGATGAATAGAATTCCTCCTTGTCAGAAGACGTTGAGCACTCAGTGGGTGCATTATAACAGTGATGCTAAGCTGAGGGTTACCATGGAATGTTACAAATAGTATCCTCTCGGAAACAGCTTCAACACTCTTAAAACATCTGTGAATATGCTTGGACATGCAGACCCACCCCTCCGTGCCTTTGCTTGGTAGCAGAACTGAATATCGGCTGACCAAAGTTCATTATATGGCTTGGTAGCTCTTGGTGTATAACGAGACGTTGTTCTTGAATTCCGGCAATCTCAATATCTGCATCAGCACAGCCCATGAATAGCTGATGGATTTTCCCTTGTTGATTAACGGACATCGGTCTCAAGATTAATTAAAGAACTACATATCACAAATTCATAAGTCCCCTAAAATTCGTGTCAGTGCATAATTTAGGCCTACATAAATGGCCGCTGATTATACAGGTGTGGAAAAAGTTGGTAAAGTCCATACCAATGTATTCCTCTCATCAGTGATCCATCAAGCGAAGGTGTAAAAAATTAAAATGGTTTATTATTGCCTACCTATATGCATGAATGAAGGATAAATCATTAAAATTGTCATTCAAGGTATTTTGCTATGAAAAATTTGGCAAAAAACAAGGAAAGCAGCAGTATTGATAAAGAAAAGTTTAAGGGGGTACTACACCCCTGCCCAATTTGTGCCTATTTTTGCATTTTTCTCAAAAATTATAGCGCATTGGTGACAAGTAAGATATGTATATTATAGGGGCAATGACTACAACTAATGCACTGGAAATTTTATTTCAGCACCGACAACAGTTGTGGAGTTACAGTCAAAAACGAGGGAAAACCAATATTTGACCAATAAATCAATAACTGTTTTCCTTGAGTTGCTGAATTTTCAGTGCAGTGTATAGTTGTAGTCCTTGCCCCTATATAATATACATATATTATTGGTAAAAACCAAAAATTACGAAAATGTCTACATTTTACGGCATTTTTGGGCAAAATTTGTGAAATTCACTTTGCCCACCTAATGCCCCCCGAAAAAAAATCCTGACGCTGCCGCTGCCCCCTATTCGCCAGCGAAGTGGTTACATAAATGGTAGTACATGCCATAGACTTTGTGTTGTGATCATTTTGATCGTAGTGCAGAACTGAAACGCGTGATCCAGTTGACATCGGATTACACGTAACACTTCGCTGGCGAATTCGAAGTTTATTATCATCAGGTTTGGATTGGGTGCACATGCTAATAACACTTTTAGGGTTATACAAACACCATATAGTTTGCTGTATCTCAGTTGGTTTGTTACTTGGGTAACTTCGGATTTTGGGGTACCCGAATCTAAAAACTTAAAAGTGTCTTATCATACTGCGAGCGCAGCATTTGAAAAGGTTTGACTACAAAAACGATCATCTTATAAATGCATCTACGCACAGTTTCCACCTCGATACATCCGAGTACACACAAATTTCCAGCACAGCGAGTCTAGTCTCCACGCAGTCTGTGTTATACTACACGGTTGAGTGCAGAGCATCTTAAGAGCTGTGTGAGATCTAGTGGAAAATATACATCTGTGATTGGTTTTTGCCAAAACCTCAAGTGTTCCCTTCATCCAATCATAAAAAGTTTTGTATCGAACGAAAGGTCAACAGATAACGCAACAGCAAGGCAAATGTGGTAAATATGTTGAAAACTACACCAAGCACATTTTTGACCAAAATGACGGTTTTAAAAGTCAAATTCTCAAGTGTTCCTTACAATATTTTCCAAATTTTATGTCATTAGGCCTAAATGAAAGAGCACACTTATATTGGCCATATACATTATACTAGCTACATTAGAATGAGCAATGGCCAATTCTGTTTAATCTTGTGCAAAAAGCTAATGATTTCGCCTGTTTTGTCATACGGTTGTAAATTCAATGAACTATGATTTTGCTAAAGAGCGCGAGCGCTTATAAATTGATACATGCGAGCAGGAAATTTTGCATATTTGAACGTGTTCCTAATGTTTTCTACACCTTTTTAGGATATAATAATTATTATATTGAAACGGTGCCCAAAATATCTGTGCCACAAATCGCTTGCCCCCTTTCGACCTGCCAAAAAATGCTTGACCCTCCCCCCTTTTGGCCTGCCAAAAAATCTTTGCCCACCCTATCATTCACCACCCTGGGATACACATGAATATTTCTCCACCCCTAACGAAACAACTGAGATATGGTAAACTATTCTTTGGTTAAGATGCAATTTGAGACCAATAGGCCTACTTTGATATAAAATTGGATCGATTGAGCCCATATTTATTGGTCGAGCTATGAGTTTTAAAAATATTGGACGAGACGCAGTCGAGTCCAATATTTTTGCGTCGAGTCCAATATTTTAAAACTCATAGCGAGACCAATAAATATTGGGCGTAAAGCATCCAATTTTATCATTAGGCCCCTATTATGTTTTGGATCCAATATTTTCACACATGGACTCATCAAAACATAATAATGATCAAAATCGGAGCATTTTTTACCGGGATTTTTTATTTTCTTACCCCTGTGGACAATTCAACACTGACATTTGACCTTTATAAGGCTAATGAAAGTCGATTCCCAGTTTCCCGTTACCCTACTCCGCTCAAAACAATTTGCTGGCCAAATATTTCATTATTTTGAATAAAATGTTGATTTCTAACAAACTTTAACATACAAATAAATAATTGTGGTTTTAAATATATCATAAATCTATTTATGTTGATTTTCAGAGATTTTCTTTGCAGTAGGAGCATGGTATATGGTTAATAATGAATTATTAATGAATACCTACTCAATTGTCTGTCCCGCACTTTTTGATCTGCTCTGATCTCATCCCGTAAAAAATATTGTGAAACTTTTGATAATAGTTGTAGAATCACCTTCATGTGGTTGTACCATGGACGAAAGAGAAACAGACCGCGTACCATCAGTCAAAGTCCCCGTGTATTGTATGTCTGCAGTGAGTCGGCATGGAGTGAATTTACACATTTTCTTCTTTTTATGTATATCTTGCTCTCCGTAAGGATTGAGCACTCTACGTGACAAAAGAAGAATGTTTCTTTACTTGTATCGTATTATTATATATGTTTTGACCATATCTTGTTGTAAGATGAATGTCAATAAAATCTGAATCTGAATCTGTATGGTGTAAGTTCTCGCATATTCATGAGGGCCGATTGTTCGATCGTGTAGTGTCTAACAATCACGCCAGCGCTGCGTGCCTTCGCGTATCCGCGATAGAGCGTTGCGTGCTTTCGCGATTACGCGATAGACCATGAAAATACGCGGTAATTGCGTAGCAGTCTCGCCTGTCGCATTTCACAGAACAATCGGCCCTCATTATAGTCTACTGTAGTAGACTCCTTTCATTTAGCATCACTGTTTTCTGTCGTCCCCTCTCTGTTTATGCATGGGAAACGCCATCTTTCCTATTCTGATCCAACAGCATAGCTATTAATCTTTAACGTTGGTGGCTCACTATACGAAATCTGCAAGCCGAGACCCGGAAAAAGGGTTTCCCGGGATGGTGCGGTTCTCGACGGGCAGCGGTTTTCGGAGTGAGCCCTCAACTTGAAGATTAGCTGTTGGCTCAGAACAGCATAGATGGCGCTTCCATGGTCAGAGGGGGAAGGTCAAATAACAGTGATTATTAAATAAAAACGGTCTACACAGTAGACTACCCTCATTATCGGATGAGGCGGAGACTTTGACTGGTGGTACGCGCTCTGTCTTATCTTACTCCTCTGTGGGTTGTACACTATATCTGTAAACTACAAACTGTGATTTATCACATGTATACATGGGTAGTTATTGGTTTACACCTGTAACAGATGCAATAATGAAATGGTATAAAATAATGAATAATGAATAATGAAATGGTCACCTACACAGTCATGAAAAATAATGTAACGGGAAACTGGGAATTGACTTTCATTAGCCTAACTAGACAATAACTCAGGAACTCTACATCGAAGATAGGTCAAATTATAGGGGGGGGCCTACCTTTTCTGAATCCTAATAATGAGAGGAATAGGCCTACAATTTATATAGGCCTAGGCTAGATGGTTTTTATACATAGGCTATTCGCCCAATTTTGAAATATATGAGCCCTGCATGCATGATAGCAGCCATTTTTGAAATATGCAAGCCATTTTTACCCTACATAATCCTTTTTGATATTGTTCAGGAGAGTCACTATAGCAAGCAAAAACATTGGTGTTCCAATTTTGTCTAGGTGAAATTTATTTAATTTAAATTGGCTCGTCTACTAGTATTTGCTTCCTGAAAACGATTGGAATTGCAGTTGCCAATGTTACTGCACTGGAAAATCTTGGAAATGCAATAAAATGTATAAAAAATCCCGGAATTGTCTAAAATGATCACAGAAAATGCAGGCCGTGAGAAAATGATTAAGGATTTTCGATTGTGAACTATTTTTAGACGAAGTTTTGCTGGATTTTGTGACGAGCGATCCCGGGCGAGCGATATGCGCTATCTCATTGGTCAATAACCAATTAGTGGAGCACAACACATTTTAGGCGATCCCTGAATAATCTTGATTGAATGTCAAAGGTGAAGGTTCAACTTTGTTTTGACTCGAGCCATCTTTGTAATGCGCACATTGATTGCATAGCCGAGAAATCGTAAACAATGCCAATGGCAATGAACTGACCTAGAAAGTATGTATTTTGTTATAAATGATTCATTTCATGAACTAGATTGAATTGAGTGAAATCTTTGGATGAGAAACGGAAAGTCAGAGAGTTTTGCAGCTCACTGCATCGCGCCCCGTCGCGAGCCCATCCCATCCCATCACATATCACCCACACAAAAAACAGGCATACACAGCTCCGTTGACTGCCATTCAATTGACTGTGTGTGTGTGAGTTGAATTGGAATTTGAGGAGTTGATAGTCAGTGAGACTGAGAAATCGTTTGAAGTACGTGTGATTGTATAACTTTAAGGCAAGGGGCCTATTAAAATAATATTTAGGTAAGTGATACTGCTAATAATTAATTTTTCATTAATTTTTATTATTCATTCTATCATGCTATTCTGTCGGTCGGACATCCGGGCTATCTCTAGTCTCGGGGCCCAAACTGCATGTGGCTCACGGTTTGTTGTGAACAACAGAAACCGGCTGTGAAGGAGGCTACATAGCGATGTTGCTGGAGTGGCATTCAATTTCGGAAAAAACGACACACGACAAAGGAATTTAATTTTAAGTTTGTCAGTATATAACGGTAAATCAAGTAAGTTTCTTTCACTCTGAAGACTTAGAAACGGTTGTTTGATTCCACTGACTATTTGTGATCGAAGTTTACATTACACCAATGACAGAAATCATCAACAAAAATCGAATCAAGGACTTGTTTTCACTCGAACATCATCAACCGGAAGTGACGTGACACGGACCGACAGAATAGTTATTTAAATAGGTGTAGTTAACACATTTGCTAGTCAGCGAAATTCGCCGAGACCGGGGCCCAAACACAATGCATATTTACATAGAAATTTGAATTTTTTTCGAGAATAGGTCGGTGAAGGAAACCTACTGTACATAAATATGTTTTCTATACTTCACTTGACCCAAATATATGATTTTTTATGGTGATAATCAAGTCGCACATGGAATTTTAGAGGGATTTTGATAGCAGTTCCATTAAAATCAGCTGCTATCGCCATGAGACTAAGATCTAGAAACACACCTAAATGCCATTTTAGAATTTTTTTGACAGAATCTTTTGATGAAACTTGACAAAAAGTTTTGCTTTTTGTCAATTTTGACAATGATGTAATTTTTCACCTAGCATACCTATATAGTATAGGTATGCCAGGTGAATTCAAATTTGCCATCAAACTGCATCATTTTATATATCAAATTAAAGCCCTTGAGTAATGAAAGCCAACACTGAAAACCTTTTTTTGTCATAGCACTTTCCATAACAAAGTTACATCTAGTCAAAGATTGACTTTCATCAAAAAGATTCAGCTAGCAAAATTCCCAAAAAAAGCATTTCGGGGGTGTTTCTAGATCTTAGTCTCATGACGATAGCAGCTTTTTTTAATGGAACTACTATCAAAATCCATCCTAAACATGGTTTCTCTTTTTTTTTAGGCCACTTCAGTTTTAGTTTTATAAAATGCCAAAAGCAACATAAATGGTACCGGTACAAACTGTACTCTAATTAGGGTTGTAAAGGGGTGGAAAGTTTCGGGAATTTTGGAAAGTTTCCCGGAAAGTTTCCGGGAATTTTGAAGGGACCGGGGATATTGGGAATTTGGGGAATTTTCAATTATTGGCTTTAATTATGTTTTTAACTTGTATTTTAATATCTAATCATTCAGAAAGCAAATTGAAAGCAAATTTAATCTTTTCAAAACATTATATATGATGTTTACAATCAGATAAGTGCTACCAATGAAGAATATGCCTTAAATTGTTTATATACGTTCTTTTACCACATATTTTCAGTATTGAAAAAATTTCAAAGATTTTTTCATGTGGGATTTTCTAAGTCCAGCATCTTGCATATTTTCATCCTTAAATGTTGCATATTTTTCTTAACCAAAAATGTACACAGTTGGGATTTTTCAATAGCTTTGAGTCACTGAGACCAACATTCCTCTTTATTTTGCCTTTAGAATATGGGAGTCATTTTTAATGACGATGTAACTTGCCATGTCATATAATTGACTTCCTCAATCAAACTTTAAATTGCTATGAAAATGGACAATATTCTTATCATTTTCAGAAATCATTTGTTATTTTAATTTAACAGCACAAGTGATACTATACTTCTTGAATCATCAGGGTTGGCGATTTTTTAATATATATATTTTTTTAATAAAAAATTGATTTATTTGATTTAAATCATTTTTTTTTTTTTACATGATTTTTTAAATCTTTTTTAATTCCAAGAACTGCTATACCCAATGATAAAGCCAAAAGAGTTCAGTGGAATGATAGACATGTACAATCCTATCAGGTATTTACAAAAAATCAAAGCATGCTTTAACATATCGTATGAAAATTTCAAAGTAAAAATTTGGTAAAATATCATGGGAATAAACCTGTTGAATTCTGCACCTTGAAGAAGATGAATTTGTAGCAACAGAACTGACATCATAGAGGTATTTAATTGAAGAAGCATTAGGAATGGAGTAAAACAGTCAATTTAAGAAAGAAATTAACTTACATCAAAAATGGTAAAATATGAAATACTTGATTTAAATTGGTGATTTAAAAAAATCATTTGATTTAAATCGCACCAACCCTGTGGAATATGAATGCTGTAAAATTTGTGTTTTGGCATCGAAACATAATTGGTGATTATCAAAAATAATTGGTGTTTATTTGTAATTTTAATTTCAAAAGTCCAATCAAACGCAAAAAAAATGGGTATGTAATGTAGGCCTTTATCATGGTACATGTGTATTTTGGTACTGAACAGACGATGTTAACTCCCGTGCATTATCTCATGCAAGATCTTTGTAGTTCACATCTTATGAGCTACATGTAGCACTGAATGAGAGTTTAAATTTAATACCGGTATTCAAGATCAATTAAGCTGGTAGCTGGTAACAAAAAATGTTGATAGAGCTTAAAGGGGCATTTCGTGATCCACAGCCTCATCCCCCCACTTTTCTCAAAAAAAGTTGAGATTTTTATATCACTGGAAACCTCTTGCTACATAATGTTTATGTACAAAATATTTCTTGCAGATTAATTCGTTTTAGCAAAGATATCGTGAAATTTGAATTTCGTTCTGGTGCACCAGAACGAAATTACAACGTATTGTCTATGGAGCAGTGTAATACACACATTCATGCATAACTCGCAAAGCATAATATCGGAATCAACTGAAATTTTGGGAATATGCTTTTTTCGTGGATATGTACTGAAAAATGTCATAAAAAGAGGATGCTAGGATCACGAAATACTCCTTTAAGTATTCTATTACTAAAATAATAGTTCAAGTCTTTATGTAATAAGATTTAAGATAATGATTATCCCTTCAGAGTTTGTGGTTATTGTTCAAAAACTCATTGTACTAGCTAGTGTAAGATGTTTCACTGAACAAAAACATACCGGTAACGCAGTAAGATCTGGTCATGCTTGTTGTTTTCTTTGATAAAAATGGTTATTGATCATTCTTGAAGTTCTTTATTATGATTGTATGCTCTTATAAATTACTCCAATACCCTAATCTACACAGTGATTCCTCTGTTTAAAGTTTGATTTTTAGATTTGAATGAAAATTCCCCAAAATTCCCGAAAATTCCTGTTAATTCCCGTTAATTCCCAAAATTGCCGGTGGAGATTTTCCACTCCGAAAATTCCCGGGAATTTTACAACCCTAACTCTAATCTGTATGGAGTATGAGTTACAATACTTTTATTTTGCACCAATGTATATAAAAAAATACTAGGCAAAGACAAGTAAAAAATAACATGTATATCATCTGGACTTTTTCAAAAATCTGTGGGAGGTCTTTATTATTTGCTATTACCGGTATGCTATTTTTTGGGGATTTGCCATTTGGTCTAATACCATTTCGTCTAATATCCATTTCGTCTACATCCATTTCGTCTAAACCCATTAGGTCTATATCCACTACGTCCAATATTCATTTGGTCCTTTAACCATTTGGTCCGATAACCATTTGGTCCGATAACCATTTAGTCTAATAACCAATAAGTCTAAAACCCTTTAGTCTAACAACCATTTAGTCTAATACTCATTTGGTCTATAACCAATTGGTCTAATAGCCATTTGGTCTAATACCCATTTGGTCTACACACCATTTAGTCTTACAGGCATTTAGTTTATGAATAAATAGACGAAATGGTATTAGACTAACTGGTTATTAGACCATACAAGTATTAGACCTAACGGTTATTAGACCAAACGGTTATTATACCAAATGGTTATTAAAGAAATATTAGACCAAATGGTTATTAGACTATATGGTTAGTAGACATACCGGTTATTAGACCAAACAATATTAGACTAAATGGACATTAGACTATAGGATTATTAGACTAAGTGGCAATTAGCCTTTCTGGTAATAGACCAATTGAATATAGACTAAACGAGAATTAGACGAAATGGTATTAGACCAAATGGCAATAGACCTATTTTTTTACCATTCATTTAGAAAATTGTAATTGCAAAGTGTTTGTCAACACATCATAAAACTTGCATCACTACCATAACACCAATCACAAGTATTTTGGCGAACGGTACTAGAGCCAGGCCTCCAAGGACCACGGGAACGGCGTTCCCAGAAAGTACTTGAGGTCGCAGAAAAAAAATTGAATTTTTTTTTTTCAAAGTTTTCGGCGATTTTGGAGAACCACTGGACCTATAGAGGTAGTCATTGTGACGTCAATGCAGCCATCTTGTGGGTACGGAGTGCCTTGTTGCTAAGATCACCGCGTTGACGCTTGACTGAAGAGGTGCGTCACGCGCTGCGACTTCCGCGCAATCGGGGGGCGTAATGTCTAATGCATGACATGCAGAACGGCAGTACCCACAAGATGGCGGATCCCGCGGAAAAGGCTGACGGCCTCGATTATGAAATTTCAGGATCATTCACAGTTAATTTGAAAAAAAAAGAAAAAAAATCAGAAAAAAATTACAGTTTGTTATCCTATTTTTAATGTTTACCTCTCCATCTATCACATATTAATTATTATAGATGCATTGGTTTTCCATGCATTTATAATATGTGATAGATGAAGAGGTAAACACAAGTTAATGGTTTGCATATTTATTTTCAAATTTTTTTTCAAATTAACTGTGAATAATCCTAGCCCTTCAGAATAGGTCCAATGGTTCTTCAAAGTAGCAGAAAACTTCTAAAAAATGTTAAAAATTTTTAAAAAAAATTTGAATTTTTTTTACCGACATCTGATTCGATATTGATATCGAAAATATTGGGCCGATACGATATCTGATCCAATAATCGGTTGAGCCCTAGATGTGAATATATAAACCAAGAAAAACTGACAACATTGTTAGAAATTTGTGAGTTTTGACAGTATAATACTTTGACATTTTAAGTTGTGTTTTTTGTGAAAAAGGGTGTAAATTTTTATAGAATCCTGTTCCAAAATAAGGCTCAGATCGCACGAGAGAGCATCTAAACCCTGAGAGCTTCCATCGCCCTGGACCCCGGCCATTATGACATCGCGTTTCGCTCTTGTGATGTACGCTACGCGTACATAAGCCAATTTTGGTTATTTCACAGAAAATTTCCAGCACTTGTCATCAAGTTCCCAGACAGCAGAAAATTTTCTGGAGGCCTGACCGTCCAGAGTCTAACAAATTTTGATATAAGATTGGATCGATTGAGCCCATATTTATTGGTCGAGCTATGAGTTTTAAAATATTAGACGAGACGTAGTCGAGTCTGATATTTTAAAACTCATAGCGAGACCAATAAATATTGGGCGTAAAGCATCCAATTTTATCATTATTATGTTTTGGATCCAATATTGCCACACACTTGGACTCATCAAAACATAATAATGGTCAATAGTCACCTTAAAACTTTCTCTTTTATTTTACTGATCACAGGTTGCAGGATGGCAGAAATACGGAGTATCAATGTTCTTGAAATTGGAGCCAAGATCCTGTGCATCGTAGTTCTTATTCTTCAGTCGGTGCTCCTAGACTACATCTTCATCTCGCTTGATGAGAAGGCCAGTACTGCAGGGCGTTATTTCTGGATCGCCCTCGATGTTTTGATCATCATCATATGGATAATTTCCCTCATCTGGAGCCATAGATTTTTCTCCAAATTGACATCGCCTAAAAGAATACCAAAGGGCAGCGGAGGTCTTGTCAGACACGTCTTCAAGGCAGCCATCACAGAGCTGCCTTTCGCGTACGTCAGCTGGCTGCTCTATTCCTCAGTGTTGGTAGCAAAGATACTGCGTATGTTTTCAAGCCCATCAGGCTTTGGTGAAGCATTGTTAAAATCGCCTGATGATATTCTCCTTTCGCCTACTGGTATTAAGATTGTTTTGTCTTTAGCAGGGATCGTGTTTGGCTTACTAGCTTATTCACATCACAATGAAGTGCATAATTCAAAGTACAAGCTTATTATTGATAAACTTGCTCATTCTGCAAGTTTAGATGTTCTGGATTGCCTTATGCTTATCTCATATCTATTCATTGCAGACTCAGGTCTGCTCCTGCCTTATCCAATGGACAAGGCCATCAAGGCATTTGGTTGCATGTGTATCCTGCTTCCCGTTGTACCTTTGTTTGCGTTACGTTATATCTCAAACAGACAAGATGAAAAGACCTTTCAGATGGTGTTAGCGCTTAACTCAGCCTTGTATTTACTTTTCGTAAACATCCCATTGTTTTCGTTAAGAATCATCCTTTGGGTCCGTCATGATGCGGATGTCACCACTTTCTTGACCAAAAACATCATGGCCATTGTGCGGGATTCGGCAGATATCTATCTGAACACAGTGGGTTGGTTGAAAGAGCAGAAGAGGAATAAGCCAGAACAAACGGATAGTGCATTGGGTAGTGAAGAGAAGGAAGGTGGGGAGAGTGTGGAGTTGGATAAAATGAATCCAGCAGCAGCACAGGTGTGAGCACGGACTCATCATGGTCAGTGTAGTGGTTCACACCTTGTGGGTTGAAAACGAATCTGCCCGGCCCAAGCCAAGATCAATTTATTGTTTTGAAACTTAAACCTGTTTAGTTTCACATACTGTTCATACATACCCAACATTCTTAGCAATTCAATACAGATGAAAATAATAAGGGTTTACAAGTTTAAATAACATTTCCATACCGTTTTCCTTCATAAATTGGAAGAAAATGAGTAGGCCTACTTGCAGGAGCAGCTCGGCTCATGAGGTCAACGGTCGAGTCAACGCGTGATACGCGTCATCTTTTGCGCCAGCGTGAGATGGGCGCGGTGACATGCGCAGTATCACGCAACACTAGCAAATCGTGGATCGTGTTAATTGGGTTCCAACGCTGCGTGACGCAGCTTGTTTATGCCCTGCGTACTGGTCATAAACGGTATTTATGACCAGCAAAAAAGAGCGCAAATCCAATCAGAAACGTCGTTATATCGTGAGTATGTATGAACAGGCTATCATTATAGCTAGAGGCAGTATAACACAAATTGGTAAATGAGTTACAAAAAAAAAATAACCTTGTGCACAGTATTTAGTTCCCAGGAAGTGGGTTTTCACTAACCATTGATTTGGTTGAAAAAGGAGGTGAAACATGATCAATTCTGTTATAAAAGGCAGTGAAACCTAATGAGAACTGAGGTGTGTAAACAGACTCAGGCTGGTCGGTGGCACTTCATTGAAGACGAGGGATTAGCTAAGCTAGCCATCCATCCACCTGTCATTTCGGACAGGTAGTTTGCTATTGGGATGGATGTCTGTGACATGCTAAATTCTAAATATGTTTGAATTCATTCTGTGAACCAAAACAAGACCAGACAAACAAGTCAAGTCTATAGCAATTACATGTCGACCGCTGTTTAAACTAACTGAACCCCCAGAAGGAACAGATCTAGGTCTGATATTTGTTTTCATGGTCAAATTTTGGACAGGCAGTTTTGGTGAAAAGGACAGGCACTTGTCAAATCCTAGCTGAGACCCTGAGAGAAGAGAGGTGAAAAGGGACACATGTACATACTTGCTCTGATGAGTTCCCTACAACTTCATGCCACTGTTCCTGCCCAAATTATAAAACTTGGTTTTTTTTATTGTACATGGTGTATTTCTATTTAATTAAAGGCATGCATATCACATTTTTGTATCAAGTTTGACAAAAATACTGTATTTTACTGTATATTTTTATATGTAATTTTGGGAATGTATGTACCGTATTCATTCCAATAAGCGCCCAGGGCGCTTAACAAAGTCATTTTTGATGGGTGCTTATTTTTTACCTTGTTTACCTAATTTTTTAGCTCATTGCGTAAGCGCAATGAACTCTAGGCATGATCCATTTTTCTGTATGTTTTTTTCTTTCTCTTGCTACATCTTTTGAGCAATGGATCTGGTAATTTGAGGCGGCGATCTTTGCATGATCGTTCATGATTGTTACTTATTTAGCTAAGAAAATTCGGACAGAAAGTATCATTTTTGGAGCATTTTCTTACGAAAAGTTTTACCAAATAGTCTCCTATGCAGACTGTTTGTGGTGCTTTTCATATTACAAACACTGTACAAACTCCTTGATAGTGCGAATTTGTAAAAGAGATGTTGAACTTTACTGTTTCAGTGCGGCTACAATGTTTGCTTTTCAGTGTTGCTGTTCCTTACATTCTGCAAGTCAATAGATAAAGCACCAATTGGGCTCGTGCTGTGTAGGCCCTTACTTCTGTGCACGAGCCATGAGCAAATAGTGTCTCAAATTCTCCCAATTTGGGCTACCAAATTGTTGGTTGGCAACCCTGACTATGAACAAACATCTCACTCATTTATCACACATCTACCCAGTCACTAAACCCAATTAGTTATGTAAACATTTACTCAAGGTGAGTAGCACTTTTTCAATGCCTGGTATATCATTATATGGGTGACAACCCCTCTCTGAGGTGGAATGTTTTAAAATTATTGTTATTCGATTTGTAAGGAAAAGTAAGTATGTTTTGCCGTTGCAACGAACGAAAACGAGTGAGTACTACCAAAGTTATGTTTGAACTAATTATGACTTTAAAAGTTCTAGGTATAGGCCTAAATGTAACAATAATAGTTAATATACAGCATCATATGGTCAGCAGAAGAAAATTACATCACCTATGATGTCATATCAGTGTCCTTGACCGGGGTCCTTACTCCTTGACCACTGAACAGCATGATATCATGTTGATAACAGATCTATGGAATCAAAATCTTCATCATATCACAGATTCTCAACAACCTGTGATCATATGGACCCTATTGATGTGAAAGTAGTTATCTATCATATATCCTGTGTCGTTTTATGGATAAAAATGACTCAAAATGTTATTGATGAAATGGTTGCTATCATAAACATCAGTTTTGTCTTTTCAACGGGAAAAATCCGATACAAAATAAAGTTTTTAGGGCCTAGCTATAATATGGGCATAATTTATTCATGTAGGCCTATTAAGCTACTTGCACGGTTCGCCATTATGCACTATGTGCGGGAGAGCCTCGAACTGGCAGCATACATGAAAGGAAGAATTATGTAACCTTACACAGAACGTTATGACTAGTTCAATTCCCATTCATGTATGCTGCCAGTTCGAGGCTCTCCCGCACATAGTGCATAATGGCGGAACCGTGCAAGTAGCGAATAGTATTGAACAATGTACCCCATTTGACATGCACTTATAGATAAATAAATTGTCTTACTTTATTAATTTAATAACTTCTTTATTATAAATAAAATGACACATAACTTATGTGAAGTCACTTTCTATCTTTTTTATTTGATTCATAAAATTACATTCAACAAAATGATTGAAGAGAAAACACACAAGGCACTGGGCAGACTGTTATAGAATGGAGTAGGTAAGATGCCATGTCCATAGCTTCACAGGAGTTTCCGACTAGCAATCAACATGATCAGCACATTCAGAAAAACACAGTTTAAGAGTGAAGATTGTAGTGAGTAATCAGTCCTTTATAAATGTGCTGGCCACTATCTATTATAATATAGTCCCGGGGGGAGAGGGACACACTTTAGAAGTGACGGGTATGTGCCTACCGGCGTCGCAAGTAGGGGCCTATCAGGTACAAAGCATCATTTAAAAAAGGGGGTCATTGGGTACAAACAAAATAAAAAAAGGGTGTCATTGGGTATAATATTTTGAAAAAAGGGGGTCATTGAGTATAAGATTTTTTTTAAAGGGTCATCGGGTAAAAATATTTGAAAAAATGGAGCAATGAGGTTTGAGAATACTGAAATGTGTTTTTCAAAGTTGGCAGCCCTGTATTCATAGCTATACATGGCTAGTTTCAAGTTTTTATTTGGAAATTGCTTTTACATCAGTGGCACTCATCTATCCGATGGTGCATCCAAGGCATTAAATATACAAACAAAACTATTAAACAAAATAAAATCAAAGGATACTTGACAAGCAAAAGGTACAAATAAATAAATGCCTTGAATAAATAAATATCTTGAGAACCGTAAGTATATTTTCAAAATGCTGATTTGTGCTTGATCACAGCACTATGGTGATTTTGAGGTTTGGGAATACTGAAATGTGTTTTTCAAAGTTGGCAGCCCTGTATACATAGCTATACATGGCTATACATGGCTATGACATGGTTACATATGGCTATACATAGCTATGCATGGCTATACATGGCCATACATAGCTATCCATGGCTATACATAGCTGTGCATAGCTATACATAGCTATGCATGGCCATACATAGCTATGCATGGCTATACATGGCTATACATAGCTATGCATGGCATTTACCATGAAATTGTTGTAGTTTTTAAATTTCAAGTTTTTATTTGGAAATTGCTTTTACATCAGTGGCACTCATCTATCCGATGGTGCATCCAAGACATTAAATATACAAACAAAACTGTATTAAACAAAATAAAATCAAAGGATACTCGACAAGCAAAAGGTACAAATAAATAAATTTACCTTGAATAAAGAAATATCTTGAGAACCGTAAGTATATTTTCAAAATGCTGATTTCTGCTTGATCACAGCACTATGGTGATTTTGAGGTTTGAGAATACTGAAATGGCTATACATGGCCATACATAGCTATCCATGGCTATACATAGCTATCCATGGCTATACATAGCTATGCATGGCTATACATAGCTATGCATGGCTATACATAACTATGCATGGCTATACATAGCTATGCATCATGGCTATACATAACTATACATGGCTATACATAGCTATGCATGGCTATACATAGCTATGCATGGCTATACATAGCTATGCATGGTATTCCTGACCATAACCCATAACAAATGAGCTACAGCACCAGTGGTGCTCTTGTTTATAATAATTAAGGGGTGTTTATTAAAGACAAATTTTCGTATTATTATACAATTGAAAATACCCTTAGTGGGCGCTTATTGGGGCATGGGCGCTTATTGGAATGAATATGGTACATGATTTGTATCAATGCTTAAAAGTAAGCAGCCCTTTTGGCAGTCAGTGTTGTACTTGTTGTGTAAAATTGCTACATTGCCACATATTTTGTCCAAAGTGAAATATGATACAGGGTTAGAATTGTATGTATTCAGTGATTTTATAAGCATAAACCTCTCACTTATCCTTTTGACCGCTTGTTCAAAAATCACTGGGGACAACCATGATGAGCTATGCACTTGTCTGAAGGACAACCACTACCCGGAACCACTATAACATTTTACCTCTAAAATCATGATTTATAATAGTTTTTAAATAAAATGTTATTACTTGTCATGTAATGTGACACGATCTGGTCCATGGGGGCCAAAGGCAGCAAATTTGAAACAGAGATAAAGGTAAAAATATGGAGTTAAAAAACAATAAAATACATAAGAAAATAGACATCAAAAAACTTCATAACATTAGAACCAAGTATGCTTGGTGTTTTTGGTAAATGATAGCCTATTCTATATATAATGTAATAATTATGGTAGCTCAATCAAAAATATCTCCTTTGGCCCCCATGGAGCAGATCGTGTCACAAATGTAATATGTGTCATCAAGAAAGATCTAATACCATTCTGTGATGTACACCTAATTTTAATTAACCATTTCACTGAGTTAACCAATGATGCTAGTGATTGAGATCCATGCATGACCAGAATGGTGAATTTTGAGCTAGCACAGAATAGTTTACATATAGCTACAATGTATGGATTATCCAGAACAAAAACATCAAATTTGATTTTTTTTGCACCCGAAATAGGACACATTTTTGTGGACATAAGCAGAATGTACAGTAAGCTTAGGTTGTCCTCAGGACAACCTCCATTTTTTTCTTATTTTGGACACTCTATGCATCATTGTAGGCCTACTGTCAGTGTGAATCAAATGTTATTTTTACCCATATATAGATGTTTTGGAGAATTTTATTCTTAAGCATTTTACTGCAGTGTATACAATTTTATCTAGTGCTAAAAATTCCATCTTCAAGGTGCAGAATTCTACAGGTTCTACATTCACATTACCTCCAATAAAACTGTGTGCTAGCTATTTCAACAAAAAATCTAGGGATATAATTTTTTGTCATTGTGCTGAAAATATTCACATTGTAATTTACCTGGCATGTAGTGAAACAAAAGAAATAGGACAATGCTGGTGACACATCCCTTTATAATATCATATAGGCCTACTTCCAAAACAAACGTGTGTAGTACATGGACCACAATGGCCTCAACCCATTGGCATAGTCCAATGACCTCAATTAAATAATCATAATGCAAACTTTGACCTCTAGTTGCATAGTATGAGTTTTTGTAATCAAATTTTCAAAGGTCATTCAATGAATGTGTAAATGTGTTGGGGTTAAATAACTGTGCCCTGATAGATGAGCATGTTGTGGAAGTGACAGAAGTGATTGACAGCTGTTTGAGTCATGGTTTGCTGCCAGGATGTTAGCTAAAGTTTGTTCGGCTTATAATAGGTGAAAAAAATTAGACTCATAACACCATGTATAGAACAGCATGCATGCAGTTGGGTGCAGCAGTTATACACATTTATACATGTAGTTGCAGGGAAAAAAGTTTATTTTGGCATTTGCGATGGCAGCCGGGCAATAGGGGCACCAAGGCAAAGCAATGGGGCACCCAAGGCAAATTGCCCTTTGTGCGTGACTGCGCAAATAATGTGTGACTGGTGCACTCTTATGCGAATTTGTGCAAGCGTGAGTTGGGACTTTATTGATGTGCACAGCAATAAAAACCGAATAATTTTTGCCTGTTACACGTATAACCCAAACAATCTTTATCCAATATCCACCCATGTATTGTTTCAAGTATAGACCACTTGACATGTGACGTCATTGCCCGGCAGTATGCGCGCGAATCAAGGCAATTTCCATTGTTCTTTGCCCTGCAGTGTGCGTGCGTGCGCATCGTATTTTGCTCAGGGCACATGCATTTTAAATCGCCATTTCAAAAAGTACAAGAAAGCCATTGAACAGTGTAGCGGTTTATTCAAGCATATCAATAGACCAGTCCCTCGCCTTTGTTGATAAACAGTGATGTCAAGTGGTCTATACTATTAAAAGACTTCTGGGCAACAAATACATTGTATAATTTTGACAATGCTGGTGTAGGGAAGCAGGGTCACATATATATTACATGTATGTACTGATACAGTAACTGTGGTAGTGCATGCATTTCTATTTTAATACATTTACTGGTATAGAAAAATTATCAAGTTCGTGGACATTATGGAACATACTCTTTGCGTGGCTGTGCGTAGTAAGCAGTTGTATGCAGATAGCCTCGCTAATATGGACGCGTAGAGTAGCGTTGTACGCGCGTGTAGTTAGCATGATTAGTCACAGAGTAACAAGCGTAGTTGAATGTTCCACGATGTCCACGAATTTAATATTTTTTCTATAGTATGTGTATCTATTTTTTGTTTCAACATTATGTTGAGACTCTCTGAAATAGGTACACAACTACTGCACGATTTACCCACCAAGTTTCGTTCTAAGTGAGGATTTTTCCTCGCTTGTAAAGTATGTAAACATTTGTATGTACATATGTATACTGTAGAATTCTATCTACAAGCATCTAAACAAGTTGGGTTTTTTTTGGGGGGGGGACGAAAAGCAGACGCTCTCCACAAAAACATTATTTGGAGTTTGAGCAGCTATATTACTGATACAGGCAGCTGTACGAATGTAGTATAAGACAAACCTATTGTAATGTTTTGTGGAGGGTGTCTGCCTTTTGTCGTAAAAAAAACCACCTCCTTTAGAGGGATGTTTGTACATGTAGATGGAATTTTATGGTGTGTTATCAAGCTGATGTTTTTTGTTGGTTTAATAGGATATGAAAATATCAATCAAGCTAACACATCTGCTGAAATAGTAAGTTTTTTTGTCTTTGTAATGCGTTTGAGTTTGAATATATCATTGTATTTAATTTTATGCCTATTTATTTTCTTTAAATTATTTTTGTACATGTGCTTATATGTCATAATTTCATGTTTATGTATATTGGTTGTCTAGTTCTGTAACCATAGTTTACAGGGTTTGAATGTTACTTCCAGAAGTGGGTTAGTGCAATAGCTGCTATGTGTAGCTGCCACGGATGAGTATACTGTGCATAAATTGGCAAATGTTAATTAGTGCAGCTATTGTACTTTTTTAAATACAAAAGTAAAAAGTAGGAAACTACCGTGAAATATATAAAATTGGGCAAGCTTTCGACCATCATCACACTCTTGAAATCATCACACCCTTTCTACTTTAATCATCACACTGCCGTCAATCTTTTTACTATTTCAGCTACCGTAAAACAGGGTGACTTTGGACGGGTGGGTGACTTTGGACACACATAGGAAAAACTATTATTTCGTGTAGGCTGTTTTACCTTTTAATATTTTTAAGAATATTTTTATATGTTCTTATGTAGTAATGTATGGACATTATAAATGACTAAAGTTTCCCAGTATAATATGTTATCTTATAATATTTTTCATAACTTTTTAGCTGGGCCCATAAAATACAGGATTTTTGTGGTGGTCAAACTTCCGGTACTCCACCGGAACATAAGAGTGGAAACTCAAGCCTGTTGGTTGGATAGAGAATACAGATGAATCAAGAACCTACCTGGATAGTCATGATATCTACCCACTCTTAAGAATTTAAAAGCAGGCTGTGTCCAATGTCACCCCAGGGTTTGGCTTCCTTTCCGGGGTGACTTTGGACATAATACACGAATACAAAAAAATTTGACACTTTGTTAAAAATACACCACAGTGACCATGCCCTACCACAACAGTGTCCTCTGTGCTCCTACCCACCTCACAACTACTTCCACCCTCTCCATTGCTCTACTCTTCAGGTCGGGGTGACTTTGAAAATGCACTTGAACACATGGTGTCCAAAGTCACCCCAAACCCAGGGGTGACTGTGGACAAACTTTGCTCCCCCCCAAAAAAAAAATTATCGGAAAATAAAATAAACTCGAGTTGACTCTATGGGCATGAACTGTCCTCTATTGGTACTTGCCAAACCCAGCATGAGACTCAGCATTCTACTGATCATTATAAAAATATTTACGACAATACATCAAAATTGTCCAAAGCCTTTACGGTATTGTACTTACCCACTTCTGGCACTGAGAAGAAACATTTTGCAGTAGATATACATACGTGAATGCAAGTTAACAAAAGCGTGCATACGCCAAAATGCGTAGAATTCATCATGCTTCATTTGTAAATATTTTCCAACTTCCGAGCCCGGTTTCCGAGGAGGACACAATATTTTAATCGATCAATTTAAGCATGTGAGAGATAAGCATTATTTTAACCTGTTAAGGGGTACTACACCCCTGGCCAATTTTGTGCCTATTTTTGCATTTTTCTCAAAAATTATAGCGCATTGGTAACAAGTAAGATATGTATATTATAGGGGCAAGGACTACAACTACTGCACTGAAAATTCAGGAACTCAGGGCAAGTAGTTATTGATTTATAGATCAAATATTGGTTTTCCCTCATTTTTGACTGCAACTCCACAACTGTTGTCTGTGCTGAAATAAAATGTCAGTGCAGTAGTTGTAGTAGTAATTAGACAGTTTATTTATTGGTACATTGTAGGTGCAATATATTCAAGCATAGAAATCATGAATTTGTAATGTAGTCCATTTATTCAAATTAAGTTTAGTAGTAACATGTAGATGTAGTATTCAAAAACAACCAAATAAATGTGCGTACTCATTTAAAAACAAAATGTTGTCACTGATTTTCAAAGTCATCTTTATTTCAACCTTTTTTCTAGTACATACAATCATCTAGTGTGTCTCCTCACAAGTTGATAGTAACGCCCCGCAGGATTAGATTAATGCATCTGATTCGAATCTACCACTGTGACATCCAACATGGTGTTACTATCAACTTGAGGGAGATCACAGTGATAGTAAACAAAGATATAAAAATGAGAGATAATTATCGTAATATCAGAATCAAATTATGTTTCTTCTTTTGCCAAATACGAAAGATAAGAAAAACACTTCCTTTTTAAGAAAAAAACTGACTTTTATCAACTTTGCAGATTGTTATGATGCACCAAAAATTCAGTTTACCATAATTATGCTTATTCTTAAAATACAATAAAAAGTGACCCTCCCTAAGTATGCTAAAAGCGTGCATTGCATCACTGACCTGTGATATACCGTAAAAATTCGATAAAAAGCATATGTGCCTATTTAAAAAGTTGCTCAGACAGAACAAATTCTTTTAAAAAAGGTAGTTTGTTTAACTTATATACTTGTTTTCTTTTAATTTACAAATATCTATAACACATACTCAGTATTTGTAAATTAAAAGGAAAAAAATTGAAAAAGTTCAACAAACTACCAGAAAAATTCATTCTTGTCTGAGTAACTAATAAATAGCCTATTTACTAAAACAGGCACATATGCTTATTATCAAATTTTTACGATATATATATATTTAGATGTTCAGAAACCTAAACTGTGTTTTTGTTTTCCTTTCTTTTCAGGCTACACATTTAATGGAAGAATTTATAACCAAACTTTGTGTACACCAGGACCATTATACTATTTTGGATTCATTTTGAGATAGATCTTGTTTTATTGTTTGAATTAATCAATTATAACTTAAGACTTTCTAGCATCTCGATTTTAGCTTCTTTTTGAACACTACATGTATTCAGAAAGAAGAAGAAAAGTACCATACTACAGATTCTTATTTAAAAGTGGTAAAAAATATATAAATAACATTTACTTTACCAATGCCCTATATACAATATAATTATGGGGGAAATTTACCATTTTTACAGCAAGTACGTATTGAAGTTATAATACAGTAAATTACAATAGAAAAACATATTTACAAAACCAATGATAACATTGCTGACATGCTTCCCAAATTCATGTTGTTTCACTATATGCAGCTCTGAAACTAAACAACCCAATTCTAAAATACACCACTATTTGTTTTGGATTTTAAAATTAGCATGTTTTGCCAAATCAAGCTGAATTATAATCTTTAAGTTAGCACTTAATTGCTCATACGCGTAGATCGGGGGGATAAGTCATCCAACATTTTGTTAGTGGGATGGTCCATGCAATCATCCCACCAAAATTGATGCCTGTACGTGAGTTTCTGACCAAATTAACCTCATTACCATAAACTTATTTTGTCTGCAAAAGATGCTGGATTCACTATTCATCAAAACAAATTTCCAACCCCATTCCCCCATGTCAAAAAGAAATCTACGCCACTGAAACTGCTAACTGGTAATAATTTTTTACTATTTTGTAATTTGAGGGAAATGAGCCAAAAATAAGTTTAAGCATTCAAAATCTTGAATAGGCCTATATAATAGATTAATAGTTTGTTCATTATTATAATATTTTAAGGGATCTAAAATGAGCGTTTATTGCGTGTCGACAGTATTTTTGTGGGACATGAGAGCACCTCAGACCTATCGAATTGCATTCTGAATACGAAGCATGTCTTTCTGATATCAAATAATTTTCATTTTTGAAAATCACAATATAATACAAATTTTATGACAAATTATAAAAATTGATATTTTTGATATTTAACAGTACTTGAAGTAAACTTTATAAATCTGATGATTTATTCTTAAAGTGTATGTAGCCGGGAGGAAAAGCCGACGGTCAATTGAAAATGTTGACCTTTCATATTGAAGATATGGATTTTTTTCCCAAAAAGACCTAATTTTTTTTTGTGTTTTGGGAAAAAATCCATATCTTCAATACGAAAGGTCAAAATTTTCAATTGATCGTCGGCTTTTCATCCCACCTACATACACTTTAAGTATAAATCATCAGATTTACAAAGTTTACTTCAAGTACTGTTAAATATCAAAAATATCAATTTTAATGATTTGCCATAAAATGTGTATTAAATTGCGAATTTCAAAAATCAAAATTATTTGATATCAGAATGATATTCTTCGTATTCAGAATGCGATTCGATAAGTCTGATGTGCTCTAATGTCCCAACATAAATACTGTCCAAACGTTCATACCCCAGCCCTTAAGTTAATTTTGCTAATTGGTAAAAGATTAGAAAATTTATTTTCCCAAAAATTAGAATGCAACCTGAAATGGGTCTTTGTCTTTGAGCTTGTCACAGCATACGAAAAACATGTTTTGGGCCTTTATAATCAATTTCCAACAAATGGCCAAATATTAAAATTTGACTTTCATTGCCAGTTAGTTCTAAAGAATTAGGATTTAGCTACGTTTCATTTGGCACAGGCTAATCTTTTTTAAATCCAAAAACATTAACGCTGCAGTTTTCTGGAATCGTCAGGAGTATTCCTGTTCTCGGGAGTAAGCCGCCCGGGGGAGGCACTCGAATTTGAAAGTGACGTACCTGTGCTCACCAACGTACGAAATTAGGGGTCTGTCAGTGTAGACATTTTCAGAAAAAAGGGGGTCATTGAATGATTCGGTGTTGGCAATGTCAAAAATGGGGTGATTTTGTATGGGAGCGCCCAAAATTTTACGTCATTAACAATCAAACATAGATTTTTACCCAATTTTACAGTACAAAATAGACAAAACTCATTTATTTTTTTCAAAATGCGCGTGAAGCGCGCCGAAATTTCAATTTTGAGGACTAATTGTTCAAAAAAGGGGTAATTCAGTGTAGGCTACTGAAAAAACGGGGTCATCGGGTGTAGGACTTGCCAAAAATACCGGGGTCTTCTCATGGGCACATGACGTATGTCAATATGTGGGAGTGCCCCCCCCCCCCCCCGGGGTAAGCCGGCCTGGGTCTATTCCAAGTGGTGGGGTTACCTGAATTGGCGACTCCATTTAAAATGGTGTTTCGATTTCAACCAGAAAACCCATCCCGCTATAGTGGACAAGAAGATATAAAATTGATGGCTCTCTATAGAGCAAACGTATCACCATAAGCTGCAATATGAATGATTGCATCTACAAGTTCAGGGCTCAGCGGCACAAAGACGCATGTCCAATAGCCACCATGCATTCGTGTGGGCCTCAGCGGTACACATGCAGACAATTTCGAAAACAACTTTAAATTAAGATATATCGCCACCCCAACTCTAAGCCTATAACTTAACCCTAAGAATATATCTTAACATCAACATGGAGGTACCAACTCTGGATAACCTTTAGTGCACGTTTCTCTGAAATTCATGCATGTAGAACCTTGATTGGTTCTACAAAATGTTCTTAGGATTTTCACGAACCCATTTTGAATTTGGAGGTTCTAAGTGGAACGGTTAACCCTCTTAAAAAATTTGGAACCCTTTGCCACGGTGAAGCAAACAAGTTAAAATGATTTTCTCACAGAGAACCACAAAAATTCCTCAGATTGTCCTAAGCTCCTTTTATGGTTCCTCTTAAGAACCTTCAAGGGTTCTCTTGAGGACAAAAAGGTTCCTTTTGAAACTTTTCTTTTTACTGAGTGTAATATCTTGGGATGGCGGCAGTTATTCAAAATTCTTGCCAAAATTGAATAAATTCATCATTTTGAGGTTCGTTATTGTGACATTTAGATCAACACGAATGTATAGGCCCTATACAGTGGCGGTATTTTTAAATGTGTCTTAAAAGACACATCATTGTTCGGCCGAACTCGGGGCTATCTATGTATGCAATCATTTTGTAGGCCTATATAAAATGTAGTCTAGCAAGCCTCAAAGAGCTTCAAAGCAAAGACCCTAAATAAATAAATAATAATAATTTTTATTACAGGGATATCCAACAGCGGTACCTCCTTGGAAGCGATCTCTGTAACGCTGCTATGCAATTGAAGGAATAGCCTTTAGTGCTGCCATGAAATAAATGAGTTTAGGGTCTTTGTTCAAAGTAAGATGGTCAGATTTTTAGTGAAGCACGCAAGACTTCCAAAGTAATGAAAGTCAAATTCAATACAATTCGTAGATTATCATTTTGCCCAAACATGCCAAGCCCCGCGCCCGCAAATGCAACATGCAGAAAGCTGAGATCACATGAACATGTCATATTCTGACGATGCCAAAACGTATCGACACAAGTTTCAACAAATGACGGTGGCCTACAGCCTACTATCAATTTTCTTAGATCACAGTCTTGGACTAGCCGATTCTGGTACGAAAGGATCGGCAGTTGGTGTCAGTGTGTATGACCTGGCCACACCACCGGTTAATGATTGTTGTTCTGGGTCCGGTTCTTCTTGCTCATCATGGACGTCGTTGGAGTATCCAAGTCCGAATGCTCTTGCTCGACGTGGAGCGTGAGCGACCGCGGTGCCGTCATCATCGACGGCATTCTCGTCATCATCATGATCATAGACACGCTGAGGATAAGCACGTCCTTCTCGCTGAGCCTGCTCAATCATAGCCATGTTGGTGAAATACTGATGCAGTTGTCTCGCGCTTGACATTCTTCCAGAACATGCATGCGGATCTTGTGGTAGAAAACCCATTGCAGGATGACGATTCTGATGATAAGTTGGCGTGTTGTACGGGATTCTTTGGTTATCCGGTGCAATCCATCGAGGAGGAGGTTGTCTCCAATACGGGATTGGCGTCTGGTTGTGTGGTACTCCAATCATCATTCCTTGTGGATTCGTGACATTTGACGTATTCTGCTCTGGTATCACAGGAATAACGGGCACCTGCTGCTGACCTTGCTGTTGCTGATTATCATCGCTGTAATTATATTCGAGATTATCGACGCTCGAAGAAGTCAGCGAGTCTTCGCTTCCGTCCGTGCTCTTTGTCTGTTCGGTCACCTGCCTCAGCTTCATGGAGACACCGCCCAGCTGTCTCTGAAGGAAGTTGCAGTGGTCGCTCCATTGCTGGACGATGCCGTTGTGGAAGGAAGACCACTTTTGTTGAGCTTTGGCTTCTGCCGTGTCCAGTTGTTCCACGAGGGTCTTGTAGTGCTGCTCGCGTTCGTATGCTTCGTGTAAGGTGTCACGAAGTGCCTCCATATCTGACTTGAGGGTCTCAATCTCAGATTCGTATTCTCGTTCCTGGTGGGGATTTATGCCTTCAATTGATTCAGTATCTGAAAAATTAAGAAAATAATCCACGTTCGGTAGTCGGTTTATAGGCCTAAGATCATGAAGATAAAAAAAATTCTGGAAGCCAGTGGGCGAGGCGAAATTGTGCCCCATTTGTAATTTCGTTGAGTTGTGTTATTCGATGGGTCGCGCTATATTTTTCTAATGAATTTTGAGTCATTGGGGAAAAGTTTGGGAAGCCCTGCTCTAACTATAACACAGAAACTTGGTACACGGCCAATATGGGCCGGACCAGGATGTTTAAGTTATAGGCTATAAGGAAAGAACTTTCGCATCCAGCTAAACATCATAAAGCCTCATCATAAAGGCCTCATCATTGTATTGGAATGAAGGCAAGGTGTCGATAGAGCAATAAGAATAAAACGCCTTTTTGAAAAGAATGTATCACCATGAACTTTGTTATACCACGTTATGAAGCTTTTGTTTTGCGCGGGATGTGATGTACGGAACTTAAAGCAGCAATGGAGTGTGCCTACAATACCAAATGTAGATGAAATTGAAAAGAGAAAGTCATCCGACATACCTTCTGCTTCGGAGGTTGGTTCTCTTCCGTCGTCAACACTTGAACACCCGGTTGTTTCGCGATTCCTTCCACTTTCTTCCTTTGCTCTGGCAATGAAGTCATCAATTGGTAGCTGCATTATAATAAATCAGAACAAGTTCTTAATCAGGCCTAAAATGTTCAGATCTCATTATCTTTCATTACCTGTAGTCATGGTAGTTGAAAACATAACCAGTACGTAGTAGGCCCATACTCAGGTTACCTTTTGGGGAGCACTGGGCCAGGCCAAAATTTGGAGGCCCCAAACGTAAGCAATGAAGTATAGGCCAGCCTACATTTCATTTCATATTTATTCAGCACTCCAACATGTTAAAGTAACAATCTTATAGAAAAACGGTTCTAAGTAGAACCTAAAATGTTCTTTGATAGCTGCCCTGTACTGTAAGTGGAACCATAAATGGTTCTAGCATAAAACGGTTCTGCAATTGTTCTGTAAAGGTTAGAAAGACCCGTTTTAGTCTTGAAATGGGCTCTGCATGGAAATGCCCGAAAGAACCATTTTGGCATGTTCTTTCAATCTTCCAGAATCCTTTTCTCTTGTGTTCTACTGATACGGGACAGTCAAGAACCATTTTTTCTAAGACTAGAGTGTACAATTGCACACATTGTACATATTAAAGGGACATTTCGTGATCCACAGCCTCATCCCCCCACTTTTCTCAAAAAAAGTTGAGATTTTTATATCACTGGAAACCTCTGGCTACATAATGTTTATGTACAAAATATTTCTTGCAGATTAATTAGTTTAGCAAAGATATCGTGAAATATGAATTTCGTTCTGGAGCACCAGAACGAAATTACAACGCATTGTCTATGACTATGGAGCAGTGTAATACACATAATCATGCATAACTCGCAAACGCAAAATCGGAATCTTGAACTGAAATTTTGGGAATAAGCTTTTTTCGTGGATATCTACTGAAAAATGACATAAAAAGAGGATGCTAGGATCACGAAATACTCCTTTAAAAGACATAAAATACAGGATGAATGCAAAGTGATTAGCACTAGACGGATTATAATTTATATAAAAACGACAAAAATGAGAATAGTGATTAACCGTTACCCGAATTACCTTCTCACCGTCGACTTCAATTATCTCAATATTGCTGTTCCTCAACATTTCCACCATCTGATCAATATCGGATTCTAATCTAGCATTGCGCTTCTTTAGGAAAGAAACGTCAGACCTGGCCGTTTCCAACTTTCTGGTTAGTATGTAATTTTGAACGTTTGAATTAGTGTCGGTTTGTGAAGCTTTCTCCGTTTCATTGTCAGTGTCAGTGCCAGTGCCTTTCTTGGTTTCCCCTTCATCCATTTCTTTCGCGGTTTCAGGACCTCGCGCGCCGTCATCTGCTGGTGCCGAGGCACAACCATTTCCTCGTTTTCCATTTTTATCGGTTTATTATTTTACATTTTACACTTCTTCGAAGCTTATGATAAAATTTAATTCAAAACCTTACCCATGTGCAAATTCAATACGATCTGTGGATGTTCTTGATGCCCGCATTTGTTGCGCTCAGTGAGGATGCGCGCTGCGGGTGGATGTGGTGGCGCGTTGAACATGCGAGAATGATGATCGCACCCGCGCGGCGCGTCTCGTCTAGCGTCTGCATCTGATAAACCTAATTGATAATCATCTTTTTTTTGGTTGTATTTAGCAGTGATGTACGAAGTGTTCGTGACTTTATAAAATTAATTGGCAAGTTTGATTGTTAAACCCCGGTGACCGGCGCAGTTATATTATTGCATGATTGTTTATACATAGGCCCTAATAAATTATTCATCAGCCCATCAGGTATCAAATGCACGTTTAGGACGTCAGCCTTACTGATTTTACGCTATAGGTCTATAACCTTGGTTGAGTTAATTAACTTCCTACGCTGAACCTTGAACCAAAAGTACAATTCGTAGGCATAGCCACGTTGCATTTAGCCTATTATTCACAAATAATTACATCTATACGGCTATTTATTTGTTTGTTTGTTTGTTTGTTTGTTTAGCAATGTTATTAAATGTATTTCCGAATTCGTGTAAATTTTACAATAAAAAGTCGCGGCATTTGTTTCTTTGATTCAACAAGACCACTGTATACTATCTTAATTTCCATCTGTCGGTCAAATAATTAAAGACGACAAAGTTAAATTACAACTGAAAAACTCAAACGAACCGCGTTGAACCCTCTGGGCCTGTAAATGGGTGTAAATAAATGTTTCAAATATATTAAAAACAATCATGGACAAGTTTCCAACTAATAGAATCAAGGATGGAATTAGTACTCTGAACTATCTTTGAAAGAAATTAAAAGTTTGGAGCTCGTAGGCTATAATGGTTATCAGACCGTCCTCGTCCTCATCTCTGATTGGCTAAAAGTTTCGACTCAACTTTCGATAGTGTTCGCCATCCGTCACAAGAGGGCGGATTAATGTATTATTGTCAATGATTGGAAGCGTAGAAGCGTTATACGATTTCAATGATTATTGTTCATGCTTTCGCTCTATATAGGCCTAATAATGTCTTTCGCAAGACTCTTGGTAAAGAATAGAAGTAAGGAAACAAAAATTAATTCAGATACACGTTATTAAACGTTATAAAAGAAGTGGTTACAAAATATGTCAGGAACACCGTACAGATCTGTCGTGATTAGGAAAAGTATACAGCAACATTGCCTGATGTGTCTTTCATGATTCGGGTTTCATAAAGCATGTGATAATCTTGTCGCGTCAAGATGTTCACTTTTCTCTTTGTTTCACCGTTTCTTTACCAAGAAATAAGAACACAAAAAAATTAAACAGGACACACCGGGAGGACATGGCACGGTGATATCAAAACTGATTTCCGCGGCACCCGCCAAAATAAGTAACACATAAATTAATATGCATGACGGAAATTATTAAGTGCCAAGTAATTACGCAATACACTAATTAGTGAATCATTGATTCACTGAAAATTGACAAAATCCTGTGCGTATTTACCGGATATAAGCGGATGCGTTCGTCTTTATACGTTTCAATAACTTTTATATCAATGTATTTTTCAGTAATATCGAGTAAACGAGTAAAATTTGAAATTTGATTGTAAACCGCTTCTATATGTTTTTGCCATGAAATAGCATTCTAGCCAAAAATATTTCAAAATTGACATCAAATCAGAGGTTATTGAAATTTCTCAGAAAATTCCCGCGAAAATCAAGTAATTAAATTCAAGAATACTAAATTGGGTTACACAAACTGTTAGTTTAGCCTTGCGTCATTTCCACCTGTGTACGTCGAATTGTCACCGTGACCAGTGACAACAAAACACACAACAAAGTTATAATTTGATGCTAATTTATTCATATCACGAACAGAATTTCATTAAATATGCGTTTTTATACAAATATGAACGTAGGCTAATATTATTTAACAAGACGAAGTGGAATATTCACAAAGATATTTGGTCTATCTCGTGAAAAAACTTTTCACTTTTACTTGTGAACTTTTTGCTTGATTCAAACAAATTGAATACTACAACCATGCTTATAGCCTTTATAGGGAACTGTCACCCGCAAGTCACAAGGACAAAGTTGTGTATAATAGCAGAAGCGTGTCGATAACTAGTTTAGGCCTACATCCATTTAACATTGCGGATTTTTGACCAAGAAATAAGGGCGCATGTAGTAATCACCCTTATTAAATTAAATTAAGTATTCCGATACATTGTGTTCGTTGGATTTTGGATATATTTTGATATACGTCGCCGGAAGAGAAACCTTCAAAATGTGTCTTGTTTATTCCTATTTATTACTGATGACTGTTGGATTTATATCAATTCTTAATAATGTCAAAGGAAATCCAGTTCCAGCAGGTAAGCTTATGTTATATTTGTTTGTTTGTTTGTTTGTCTTTTTGTTTGTTTGTTATCGTAAAAATGACAATAGGGAGCGGCCGGTATGAGCGGCGCGACCCAGGGATGAAAGTGCACTTTTGACATGTTCGACAAAAAGCCTGAATAAACCTGAAAAACAGGGTGAAAATTACCAGAATGTCCTGAGAAGGGGTTGAAGGCCTACTCCATTCATTTCAGACCAGGCCATGCATGGCCTCAAAAAATTTAAACCCGGTGTTGCGTGATTATCTAGGAGGTGAAAATCCCGGTGGGTTCAGTTTGTATTTAAAGGTAGGACGTATGACCGTTCCAGAATTTGAAAATGACCCCTATTTCACGGGGAATCAAGGACATTTGTAGCAATTTTACCCCCTATTTTGCACGAATTCAAGGAAAATTTGCCCCCAAATAACTCCCCTATTTTTATCATTTTGAGGACGCATTTTCATTTCACCCCCGTATCACGAGGAATCGAGGACATTTTTCCGAAATAAATACCCCTATTTTTACCATTTCAAGGACGCTTTTGAATTTTCCCCCTATTTCACGGGGAAATAAGGACAATAACGAAAACTGTAGCGGTAAAACGCGGACGAAAGTCCTAGAAATACACCCTAATTTTCATTTCAAGGACAATTTTGCTCCAAAACACCCCTAATTTGGACAATCGCGAATAATTTTGTCCTCGAAAATTCCGCAGACATTTCTTGAAAAGTACCCCTAATTGGAACCATCATGCGTACACATTGTCAGTGAAGACTGAACCCACCGGGGTGAAAATTTAAACCCAGTGTTGCGTGATTATCTAGGAGGTGCGATATTCTATTTTTCTCCGGCCTGATCTAGTCACGACAACTGAACCGTCACGCAGCAACGGTTGCAACACCGCGGTGTTGCAGCTTGCAGCATGTTTGAAAGACCGTCAGCAAAACATGAACTCCAACGGTTTTTCTTCTGTCTGTTTGGTTATGTGCACAGTGATTTTCATCAATAACCGTTGTTCCATGCAGTTTACCGTACTTTTGTATCGTTTACCTTCACTTCTCGAACTTTGGCTATTTTTGTGCCTAAATGTGTTGTTTGGTTCAGCGCGCGGCGTATCTGCTTATGTGCACAATAAGTTGTAGAATATACTTGTTGTTCCAGTGCACTTTTACGTTGATCCCATGTTGTTTTTGTGGGCTTAACATTTTTGTGGGCCTTGCATGGAATTCAAATTTAGGCTATCGAACTTTAGGCCTACCTACTTCTGTGCCTACATTTGTGGTTTTTGTCCCCTCTGCATAACTTTTTTTGTATGCATCTATCTAAAATCTATTGATAAAGGTTTGTAGGTGATATGAGAAATAGTTTGTTGTCGGAAATGTCCATCCGTTCTATATCTATAGCTCTCTTCCTGAAATCAGTGTCTACTATAGGTCAGGTAACATTACCCAAAGACCATGTGGGATTTTTTTAAATTTCCCCATCGATAAAACTCATCATTGTGAAATTAATAAAAGTCTATGCAGGATTATCAAAACAATACCGTTTTGTGCAAACTTTGACTTTCGATTGCCTTATCTGTTCGTGCATGATTCTGGGCCGTACTTATTCAGTATCGAAGTTACGTAATGTTACTATGTCAACGGGATCACGCGCTAGAGTATTGAACCACGATCGAAATGATCACCACATAAAGTATATGGCACTCGAAGGCATACCAAAGTAGCGTGATCCGGTAACCAAGAGAATTACGTAACCACTTCGATGCTGAATTGGTATACAATGAAAAAAATCCTTTAAAAGGAATGGGGCGCTCAGTGGGAGTTTTGATGCGATGTGCTGTGATGTGCTGAAATAGCTTGAAATATAACCGTTTGGATAACATTTACCTCTTATTGTAACCAGTAACATTAGTATAGTAAACAAAGAAAGCTTATGAGATGCAAGGCATATACCCCGGGGGGGTACTCAGTACAAATGACCATACGGGGACGTGCCGCAAACATGGGTAGCATTTTCAGCCTTCTGGTATATCAATGACCCCTTTTTCAAAGCCTATTTTGGTATATGAATGGGTCCTTTTTTCAAAATTTTCTCAATTTTTTCGGAAAACAGACCAATTTTTCCTTAATGTAGCCAAAATTTTCAAAATTTTCCCAAAATTTTGGGAAAATTTGTAAAAACTAAGACAATTTTGGGTAAATTCGGCCGAAAATTTTGACTTTTGGTATATCAATGGGTCCAAATTTCTTGAAAAATTGGTATATTTATGGGTCTACTTCCAAAATCTCAGCGGCACGTCCCTACCAAAACCAAACTTGAGTACCCCCCGGGGCATATACATCCAGAGGTGTAAAATGGTACTGCAGAGGATGCAAGAGGATTGGTTTCAAATAAAAGCTCATGTTGCAATTTCGGTTACTGTTGTTAGGCAGTCATTGGTATATCATGTTGGGGTGGGGGTTTGTTGGAGCAGAATTATTCTATTCAGTATAAATTTGCATATTTAATTCGTATGGATTGTTTTCCAAACAGGAGTATTTATTTCTTATGAGTGACTGCATTGGAAAAGAAGACAAGAATAAAGAATCTGAACAAGTGTTATTTAGTAACACATAAAAATATATGAATATAAACATTTAGATAACAATGTTTTTACTTCGAAACAGCAATAAAAATGAAGTTTTAAGTTAACATTAACAATGGTCTGGGCCGGACGCAAAGGAGAACAATTCAAAACCGACACACTGGCCGATCGATAGTATACAAATATTAACTGTCTATGAGTGTGATGGTCGAAATATAATCACGAGGTGAAAGATGGATTGTTCCATTCCACGAGCCGGAACGGCGAGTGGAATGGAACGATACATCTTTCACCGAGTGATTATATTTCGACCATTACACGAATTTAAGACAGTTAATATTTGTTTTATATCACTCGTACATAAATTCTATTACTAAAATACTATTTAAGGTAGGAAATACATTTTTTCATCAACATAACACCATGTTTTGCCGTAATATACTTCACATTTTGGGGTTCACCCCATAACTAAATCGGCGAGTCCAAGAGTCCGCGCACGGTTTGGCGCAGGCGCACTACGGCAGAGCGCTATGATGGTAAAGACTATCACACGGAGGAGGTGATAGTAAAAATGGCAAACGGTAATCAACCAATGAACTGTCTAGAATTTATGTATGAGTGATATAAAGGTCAATGGCCGTAGGGCTATCCCCGAGAATATCCAATCACAGCAAGGGTGTATAAATTGAGGAACAATTCTAGAAACATGAAAATCAAAAGAAAATTAAACTTGCAGTAGATACCAGAATTGTTTTTCACCAGATTATTTTATGTGCTGACTATTTAATTTATGAACTGAACTGAGTATTGATTTTGAATTTATTATTATTGAATGGGAAACTCTGACATCATTGGTCTTTTTAGCTCCGCGAAGCGAAAAGTAAGTTACAACTTACACGTATAGCAGATAAAGGTTAGGATTCCCACGTGACATCGCATGGTATAAGTAAAAAGTAGATAGACAATTTAGTGGTGAACAATTTCGTTGAACACCACCAAATTGTTCAATCTACTTTTTAAACGTATAGCAGCTCCACGTAAGACGGTTCCGGTCGACCATACTGAGACGAGTCGGGCATGTAACATGTGTAATACACGGTTCTCCTTTGAGGGTACATGCCACAAAATAGCTTTCCATAGACTTTACGCGCAAAATAGGGGTCACGTTTTAGGCTATAAGTCGAGTTACGTCTTACTTTGAAATATATATTTGATATCATCTTAATCAGAACAAAATTCTGCATAACATATCTGAAAATGACACCATATTTTAGGTCTACTTTTTTATAATCTTTTCTCTATAAAAAAAGACCAGATTTTCCCGTGTTTACGTCCGACTGCTAACCGCGTTTTGACCTCGTGTGTTCATGCGCTCATCATCGTAAACATCACTCAAATTTTCGCGTTTTCTGTTCAAATTAGTAGAGATCACATTCACAAGTTCTAGCAAAACACGATTTGCAACACTAAAATTGTTAATATTGTACCGATTTTGCACATTTTTATGCAAAGTTGGGACTATAGTCGTGATAAACTTTTACCGGAAACCGCTTCACATGCGGATTTAGTGGCATGCACCCTTGAATGCGGGAATTAAAGCCATATTATAACATTTGCTGAGGAGGACGCCCTCACTGATTTTTTTAATTAATTTTTTTACACGATTATATTGTACTTTATTAAACCAATATACCCTGAAAAAATCAAGACTCTAGGTGCTGTAGTTTTGTCAAAATCCGAGATTTTGAATAAAACACCTGAATCAGCGTTTTATTATTACGATGGAATTATTAGTCGAACGCATACACGATGTTCATAACACACAGTACGTACACGGCGTGCGCGACGGTGATCTACACAACAAAGGGCCGTACCATAACATGACCGAATGAGTGGTACGTATTGGCGACATATGCGCTGGTAGTAAATTCCAATTTTCTTTGCTCTGCCGTAGTTGTTCGGCTCAAAAATAAAAGGGATATATCTGACAGTAAAAACTAACATTTTATGGCAAAGAAATGCTAATCTATTTTGCATGAAAATGTTATAATATGGCTTTAAGTTACAACAACAACAATGGTATTTTGCGTGTTACTTTTTGCATAGGCATTCATTAATTTCGTATTTCAAGCATAAATTCCTGCTGTATATAGAACTACTTTACTTGCATTCAGTGCATATTAGTAAACAGTAATAAAATCAAAACCAAATAAGCTGCGTTATTTATTCTGCACGTAGGCCTATACTTTAAAACAAAATAAATGCAAAGTAAATCTGGCAAAACCAAAAACTGAAGCAAAATGTAATGCCAAGACTGTGGGGCCCGCCCGTAGAGGGTGCCCCCAAAAAACTTGAAGTTCATTGGTGTTCAAACCTTTTATAGAACAACTGATGTTCATGCGATGACCCGGGTATCCGTTTTCCTATATCGGTCTACTTTCTATGCCTGATCTAAAAGAAAAACAAACAGGTTCAATATAGGCCTACTACCGATAGGCCTTTTAAACAGGGGTATGAGCCGGGATATGAATTAGCAGTTAGTGCAGTTCTCTGGATATAACGCGGGTTTTTGGGATTGCAATGGTCAAAAGCTGAGACGAATATAACTTCTCAGGTAAAAAGGCATTATATACTATAGACGAATCCAATTTCACGCATTCCTACCGGGATTCCTATACCTCAATGGCAGCCATATTTGGGTCTCCGTCGGCTCCATCTCACCTAAACTTGTGAAATGATAGCTAATGATGCGGCCTTGGAGGGTATTTTAAACTGCATTCTATCACCCGTGTAGTACACGTAGACAAAAGAAAGATGACAGTTTAAAACACACAAGAATCTAACATCGAATTTCAGTTAAGCGGCTTTAATCCACCCAATTGGGCAGTCACAGCACCAGTTTGGTGCTGCGGGGACCCAGTCAATGGCCGACGAAATCCTGACCATAACTTGGCTCGTTGGATTCGTCTATATAGTTCAATATCTTCAAACACCACGTAGGCCTATCAATAAGACTTTTAAAATAATAAACATTCCAAGATGCGCTCTATAGTGATAAAGGTCAGAGATGCCACTTGCTTGTTGAAAAAAATCAGGAAGTTGCAAAGCGTAGCCACTCCTTCATTGCCAAAAAAATCCTGAATTTATGGCTAAAAATAGCAAAAATCAGGAATTCCTGATAAATCAGGAAAAGTGGCATCTCTGAAAGGTTCCAATCCAAATAGACCCAAAAGAGGTTCGTATTTCCACCATTATACGAGGTCATATAACTTCCTTTTATAAACCACAACATGGTTCAAATTTTTTTATTTTGGACGGGAAACGGTTCAAAATAAGGAAATGATACTTCCCCTATTAAAGATAATTGATCTGTTTCCAAATACTAAGTATCGAGGCCGGACAAACGCGATAAACATGATAAAGCGGTAACTATCTTGTCCACTGCAAGGAGGGCCCTACACATACAGATTTTCACTGCCCCCCTAAAAATTGTCTATGATGGCGCCCCCCCCCATTAAACCGAAACAAAATATGTGACGTGTCATGTCAAAAGGAGACACTTTTGGGCAGGATCGTAAATGGAGAAAAGACAAAAATATGCCCGGGGTGATTTTTTCACAATTTGGGTTTGTTGCGAATTTGTGATGTTATTAATGATAAAATATTGTCTGATAGTTTCAGACCAGAATATAACTGGCATCTTGTATTTTTTGAGACATTTGTCAAGGTAATTCCTACTCTCAACATTGTCAATGATATTTTTAAAGGCCGATATCTCAATTTCCAATTTTATAATACCATAACTTACAAACTCAATATCTTCCCTTAGGAATGTCCGATTTCATTGGGGGAAAAGGCATTGTGGAGCAAAATAACTCTTTATTTAAGATATGTAAAAACTTTAAAATTGATGACCTGCCCAAAAGTGTCTCCTTTTGACATGACACGTCACATATGCTTGTCCCCGACCTCCCCCTAAATATTTAATGCTTCGTATGATTCGGTCGCCACTGTCTGGAGGCATACTCCTAGATACTCGGCAGACTCAATGGTGGATATAATAGGCCTATACTGCTGATTAGTGAGTCATATTATTGAGCCCAGGCACATCCCGTATACTCGATCTCCTTGTGGGTCACTTATTAGAAAAAGTTCGTTAGCCAACGTGAGCCATTTGTTCGAATTGTTATGACAATTTCAATAAGGAATAGTTTGCAATATCTGAGTGCTTTGCTAACTAGGTAACATAGTGAAACGGGCCAATACCCAATACCGGTAAGTCGTATTGGTTGTGACCTGTTTTACTGTGTTTCCTAGATAGGGCAAACTATTCCTTTTCTTGATTGTAATTACAAGACGAAAAATTAGAGACCATCTTCATCAAAATCAGAAACAAATTTCTGTTTTGACCCATATGTAGCCCGAATGTCGACATATTTGCTCACTAACTCCGGAACGATAAGCCGTAGATAGGTCAAAATATTCTTCAAATCATAAGGATTCAGAAAAAGTATAGTTCCTGGTCTAAAGCTGCAAAAAAGTTAATATCAAGTACTCCATTATAATGCACGTTTTCCTGATACCGGGTGCTCGATTATAATCCAAGTGTATACTGCTAATCATGATGGTGGCCCGATTATCCGGGGGGGGGGGGGGCACTCAACTTAAATTTTGGTAGGGGTGTGCGGCGCGGCGCGGAGCGCCAAACTTTGAGAACTAAGAACTGATTTTCGGGCAAAATAGGGGCTTGAAGAACTGAAATTAGGGCCAAATTATAGGCTAAGTATGCGATACCTCAACACTATTATCATTTTTAAATTGCAGATGAAAGAATTTTTTGTTTTCAAAACCACGAGCCAAGAGGACGATATGGGCCTTGTGATACGCCACAAGTAAACTCGTCTGATGCGGATGGTGAAAATGTGTTCGATACTCCGGAAGACTGTTGCGCACTAGTTGGGCAAGGTGGCGGGTACACACCAAATAGGAGCGGCTCTAGGTGTACTTCTTGTACTTCCGTGTTAGGAGTGGATGAAAATGGAGGTAGGCGATAAAAGATTTAGTCCTATAAAGATTAGAAAGTATCTTTTGATGGGTGATGGGTGGTTTTATCATTATAAGATCATGCAGATTCAGCAACTATAGTCTTCCATACACATGATAAATTGTGGCAAAATGGTGACAGGAACGCAGTGTTGGAAGCTGTTGGAAGGAGCAAAATCTGGACCTTCACCATTGATACTTGAGACGCGTCGACCGATAAGTTTCGCAGGGATTTGTATTGTTGTTATGAACCCTCAGCATGATTCTTTTAAAAAAAGAGTTGAATAAGATATTCGGGTACACTATAAGCTATCAGATTAAGAAAGCTTTTATGGTTCTTCAAAAGCCTTTTAGTGTATTTTTACATGTATAAATATTTTTCCTGGACCTTACTGCTCAAGTGTTGCTGATCATAATGAATGAATCAAAGAGTCACCTTGATTGATTATCACTTGAATCCAGTATTCGTCTGTATGCACAATCACGATTATTAAGAAGGGCTTTAGTGTAAGTAGACCTATATTCAACCGAATTCATCTTTCCCCTTTTCCTCTTCCTAGGAAACCCTGTTGACGGCTCTATTGACGGAGGATGGAGTGATTGGATTGGCTGGACTGACTGCTCTGTTACTTGCGGGGAGGGAATGAAAACTAAAACACGAACATGTACAAATCCAGCTCCAGCAAATGGCGGCAGGGACTGCAATGGAGAGTCAAATAAAGAAAAGACATGTGACATGGGATCTTGCGTGGGTAAGATATTATTCGATCAATTAATGAAAACTTTGTCAATCGTATTTAATGTTTATGTTAAACATATATCTAAACTTGAAACTTCTACCTTAAAAAGGCATTTCGTGATCCACAGCATCATCCCCACTTTTCTCAAAAAAAGTTGAGATTTTTATATCACTGGAAACCTCGGATTACCATGATTACATAATGTTTATTTGCAAAATAGTTCTTGCAGATTAATTCGTTTAGCAAAGATATCGTGAAATTTTAATTTCGTTCTGGTATACCAGAACTATGGAGCAGTGTAATACAGGGTGTAACAATAAAATTTGTACAATTGCGTTTTGACTTCTCAGGAAAAAACTAAAATAGTAATGGCAAAAATGTTATATGCAATACAATCAGTAATATCTTGGCTAAAAGAAGACGTTTAGTTTGTTTCGTTACTAGCTTGGGTTCAAAAGTTATGTTTGATTAATCAAATCGTCCAGAAAACGTGTTGGGCCCCTTTTGCCATGTTTGGGCATATCAAGTTTCAACCGCGTAGAAATGCTTATCGTGCATTAAAGAACAGACTCAAAAGAATTATAAGTGCATGGTGTTTCTTCATATAATTAACATGAACTTTTAAATAATAATAATAATAATACGATATTTCTTTAAAATCTATAAATGAAGTCATGACATTTCTTGCAAATTAAAATAAAGTACATTAATTTTTCATAAGATATCATTGATAAAAATGAGTTTTTGCATCCTTAAGTACAAAACAATGACATTTTGAAATTAAAGTTCAGCTGGACTTCTAGCTGTTCTGGGGCGACCACTATTGCCAGCGTTTCTGTTAACAAATTCTACATACTTCTCACAGTTATATGTTATTGTATGCCTTGATGGAAGATGTGAGTTTTGAAAATGAGCTATGGTCTCTGCTTGACTCCATGTGCTACCGAATGTCACAATCATAAAAATACGGTCTTACAACGTGAATTGGGGTTGAAGTTGTTGAGCTGCAGCCACGATTTATAGTAAATGAGGTTTATATGTCAGTGCTTAGTTGTGACTTTCAAAAACTCAATTATGTAATCATTTCAACCACTTCGAATACCCCATTGTTTGAAACTACCTAAGAGCACCGTCCAACTCTATTCAGTCACTTTTGTAACACTTAGACAAAAGTGGCCCAAGTGGTTTTAAGACTAGGTTACATAATTGACCATATCTTCACTTGCATACCATCGATTTTATTGGAACAAAGCTTATCTGGTGGCTAAAGAAATTAGCTTGATAGACATATAAATATCAAACCAAAAAATAAGCGGCATACTTTTGTCATACTATTTTCAAAATTTTACAAATTTTATTGTTACACCCTGTACAGCACATAATCATGCATAACTCGCAAACGCAAAATCGGAATCAACTGAAATTTTGGGAATAAGCTTTTTTCGTGGATATTTACTGAAAAATGTCATAAAAAGAGGATGCTAGGTTCACGAAATACTCCTTTAAAATAACCTTTAGAATAAGCTACCAAACCAGTGGAAGCGCACACCAGTGTGTAAATGGTATAAATGCAGTCTCATCTAGATATCAAACTTCTTTTGGAGACTACTGTCAACAGTCAGTGTCAACAAGTCCTGTCTTTTTTTAAAAAATGCACCGCAACATTATACGATTACGGTGATGTCACTTCCACCAGGATATACAGCATTATACCACAAACCCTAAAAAGTAAAATCTTGTAGAGTAATCAGCGTTTTTTTAACAGTACGCATTCAGGAGAGTCCTTCTCACCCATCAGATATTTTTATATATCTCAGGAAAACACAAAATCAATGCTACTTTAATTAGTATACTTGATTCAATCAAATTGAGTATATATAAATTATCACCCGTAACTCACTAGGACAAAGTTGTTTAAAGCAGAAGTGTGTATTTTCGTGTTTGACGGTCATATAGGACCGTTTTATACCGATACCAAAATATATTGGATTTGGACATAGGCCTAAATCACTATAGTGGCAAACGTCGAAATGATTCTCATCTATTCCTATTTATTACTAATAACTGGATTTATATCATTTCTTAACGTGGAAGGAAACCCAGTTCAATCAGGTAAGCATATTTCCTAAAACGGATCAGCTATTCAGGATCCGTTATACATGTATAACCGGCTCTGATTTCTCTCCTTTTTTCAACGTGGCGGATCCCAAGCTGATTTGGGGGGATTATCGATCAAGTTTTTTTTAATATATTTTTTGGTAGCGCTATATGCCCCGTCCTGGAGGAGGATGTTGCTGAAAATGTATGTCCAATTCAACAGGGAAATCGGACCAAGACTGGGGATGGGGGAAGTTTTGATTTCGGTATTTGGAGGAAGAGTGAAGTCCGAGGGGAAAAACATTTTCAATATTGTACCTATTGTCTCAACTTAAAAAAGCTTTAAAAGTGGAAACCTTTCGTTTGGCAGGGAGAAACTGGGAAAAAAAGCTCAAGATATTAAGGGGCAAATGCCCAATGCAGCCCATATTCAACAGCGGGAATATGGGAGAAAATATACAAGACTGATGGGCAAATACCCCAATGCCCTCTCTGTACCGCCCATTTGAAATGGGGAAACTGGCGGCAAAGCCCATAAATGAGGACCACGAGCCCCGATACCCCCTTCGTACCGCCCCTAATTGACACTGAGCGGAAGGGCAACTTAGGGTGCCCAAGATTGAGATTTCTTTCTTTTTCCCTTGGAAAGTTGCCGGGGCAGCTGCCCCCTCCTCTTTGCAGCCCCTGGAATCCTTCACTGAACATGTTTGTGAGACAAATGTTGTATTCAAAATAAAAATCAGAGGCCAGTGAGCATGGTGAGGAGTTCCTTATAGAGTCAGTAAACACATGAGTAAAAGTCATTTATTCTAACTCCTGTGTCTATAACTTTTCTTGTTGCTTCGATATTAGTTGATGGTAACTGGGGCAATTGGGGATCTTATGGAATTTGCAGCGCAACATGTGGACGCACAGCAACCCAGACACGCACGCGAGAATGTGATGATCCTGCACCACAAAATGGAGGAACAGCGTGTGATGGAGATTCAGAACAAACACGAATTTGTCCCGGCCTTCCGAACTGTCCAAGTAAGAAAGTAACAGTGTGGTAGCCTAATCATGATTTATTGTAACTGCAGCCTATTTGAATTCCAAACTTTACCTATGATAATAAAAGTGGTCTGCAAATTTACGATACAATTTCAAATTGGCATTAAACTGACATGTGGTGCTAAAAAAATTGGAATCATTGTATAGTATCTTGTAGTAACATGGTGAAACACGACATAAAAAGTATTCGGTAAAATGGGTATACTGAGGTTTATGATGGATAATTATTTCGCACTAAAATCAAATGGAGATGAATATTGAGCGATTATTTACAAAGACCTACGTACATATAAGTAACCTCTCGCATAAACTAATAGAGCTGGAGTAGAAAAGAGGAGTTGATGGGCTATTCCAGTTGAAATCCATACACCCCCTATGGAAGACATGACCTTAAGGTGGTATATGAGGCATTTTCTGGAAACTAGAAAATGGTCTGAGCATGTTTTAAACTGGTTAATAAAGCAGGGCAAAGTACACTAACTAATATGGCTTTTGTTTGAAGCAAATCGGACATACAGTTTTCATAATATTTCGATTTATTTGTATCTTACTCTTTTTTTTTTATTATCAGTTATCAATGTAGTTCATATGACTGAAAGGCTCATTAAAGCAATATTATAACATTTTCAAACAAAATAGATTAGCATTTCTTTGCCATAAAATGTTAGCTTTTACTGTCAGATATATCCCTTTTATTTTTGAGCCGAACAACTACGGCAAAGCAAAGAAAATTGAATTTACTACCAGCGCACATGTCGCCAATACGTACCACTCCTTCGGTCATGTTGTGGTACGACCCTTTGTTGTGTATATCACCGTCCCACACGCCGTGACGTACTGTGTGTTATGAACATCGTGTATGCGTTCGACTAATAATTCCATCGTAATAATAAAGCGCTGAATCAGCCTTTAATTCAAAATCACGGATTTTGACAAAACTACAGCACTTAGAGTCTTGATTTTTGCAGGGTATATTGGTTTAATAAAGTACAATTTAATCGTGTAAAAAAAGGAATTTTAAAAATTCAGTGAGGGCGTCTTCCTCAGCAAATGTTATAATATGGCTTTAATGTAATTTTTGCCAATATTTTGCTAAAAACCAATGCATAAATGTTCAGGGAACTTTTATTTTCCATACTTTTGCCTTGAAACTTGGTCAAGAAGTGTTTCTAATGTGTTCTAATGTATTATATAGTGAAGCCGCCCTCCAATTTAATTTGAATATTTGCATAATTAATGAACTAATTTGTATAAATGCTAATTAATTATGCAAGTTAGGGCGGCTAGCTAATTAATTATGCATAAATAAGGAACACTTTGACCAAGTTTGAAGTCAATATTCTGTTTTTATAAAAATGTTATGAACATTTATGCATTGTCAACATTTATATATTAATGAGCACTTTCAAGTCATACAGGGTGTCCCAGAAAAAATTACCGGGCGAATGAATTTCGACGTAAGTCGAGAAATAGACATCAGAATCCAAAAACTAAACATCAGCGTGTAGCCCATCTTATTTTGCATCTTATATGCAAATTTTACTTGAATCAGTTGACTGATCACGAAGAAATGAGCAATTACATAACGCATGCATCAATTTACTTCGCTCCAAGTTTGAAAGAAAGATCATTCAACACAATGCGCACCAGTGGTTGGTTAACTGTCAATGGGCTTCAGATTTTGTTTTGTGAAATCCTTTTCATTCTTTTTTTAACAATCTGCTTCTTGCAAAACATTTAATTAGGTTTTGTTCAAATTTGAAAACCTGCACGATATTGAAAATGAAAGCTTGCATGTAAGATGATGCTCGGTACTTGTAAATATATTTTTTCGTTAATGCTGATATAAATGTTGCATAAAGAATTATTGTATAAAGAATTCCAGCTGGCTTAAAACATTTCTCACACACATAAATGTTTTTGGAATATTTCCAAGAAATTGTAATGCAAAGTTTAAATCTTTTAAAACTTCAACATGCAACTTAATGTTATACAAACTTTAGGAAGCGGTGAGCGAGTATGAAAAAAACACCTTTTGGTCAAACTTGGAATGAACTGCATTGATGTACGCATATCGTTCATTTCTTCGCAACCAGTCAACCGAATTAAATAAAATGTTCATATGTGATGCACAACAAAATAGCCTATGCGATACATTTTAAATATTTTGATTTTGATGTCTATTTCCCGACTTACGTTCAATTTTATTCGCTCGGTAATTTTTTCTGGGACACCCTGTATTAGCTCAATTGATTTATATTGATAAAAACAATACAATACAAAACCATTTAAAATGTTTGTATTAGGAAAACCGTATATCCAATTAGCTTCAAATAAAGGCATGTTGATTAGTGTTCTTTGCCCTACTTGATTAATCTGTTTTAAACATGAATATAGAGCACTTCCAAAATGCCTCAAATACCACCTTAATCTTCCACATACGGGGTGTAGATTTCAAATGGAGTCACTCATTCAGGTAAGCCCATTTGAAATTCACACTCCCTATGTGGAAGATTAAGGTTAACTCTTCCATAGGGGTATTTGTATTTCAACTGGAATAGCCAACTTCACAATGCATTATTAGGCTATTCCAGAATTTAATGGCACCCCCCCCAAGAAGACATGTAAGTTTGGGAATTCCCACACCAAAATTCTATCAAAAAAATGGGAATTCCCCGTTTTGACAATACATGTAAAATGAAAAATTAGGAATTCCCAGTGTCCCTAAAGAAGACAGGCAAATTTTTGCCAACATATTTGGGAATTCCCAAGCCTAAAATAAAAAAGGTGTCTTTTTTTTTTTTTTTTTTACGTATTCCTAAGGGTTGTGAAAATAATGACCATTTGGGGGGGATTCCCCCAGAGCAAAAAATGGTGAAAAGTTTGGGGAATCCCATATCTTCTTTAGGGGGAGGGGGTGCCTTTAATTCCTGGAATAGCCCATTGGGAACAAGTTGGTAATTTTAAAAATGTAAGAAACAAAATAAGATAATTAGTTAATTAATGTTCTAATTATTGCTGTTGCCCTGATTGATATATTACAGTTGATGGCGGTTGGTCAAGTTGGGGTGTTTGGTCCGACTGTTCTACAACTTGTGGAGCTGGATTACAAGTCCAAGTACGAGTATGTAACAACCCATCCCCACAATACGGTGGACAAGACTGCCCAGGAGATGCTGTCAGATCCGAACCATGTAATGTCAAGGCTTGTCCAAGTAAGTATTAATAACTGAATTATCAGTGGGCATAAAATTTTTATGAAAAACAAATGTGGTTTGGTTAATCTGAGTGACAAACAGGCCCGTAACAGGGAGGGGGGGCGGCTGGGCGGACATCCCCCCAAAAATCTTTTTTTGACCCAAAAAGTTCGATTTGAGAGCGTAGGGAGCGAAAAATTTGGGGTTTTTTTTATGCCTTTTTGGTCAAAAAAGGTCCCAATTTTGGGAAAAAAGTCCACTTTTTCAAAATCTGCCCCCTAGTCCAAAAAGGTCCAAATTTTGCTGAAAAAAGTCAACTTTTTCAAAATCAGCCCCCCAAATAAATCCTGTACGGGCCTGGTGACAAAACAATTGATATCCTGAGAATGGCTTGAGAACAAGATTTAAATATCTGCCACATATCTATACATTTCATAAAACAAGATTCCATTTCCTGAAATCAGGAAATTTCCCAAAAACTTCAACCTGTGTGGTTTACTTCAGCCATACAAACTGGACCATTCCACTTGGAATCCATCCCTAATGGAAGACATGACTTTTTAGGTCTTCCACACAGGTAATGTGAATTTTAAATGGGGTTACCTGAAAGGGTAAATCCATTTGAAATCTTCACCCCTTTGTGGTGGGAGCAGAGGATGATTTAAGCACTTCCCACCACACCACTGTGTTGACTTGCGGTTAGCACAGCTGTGTGAGTGAACATGACACCACTGCTCGCACATTGCATTGACGGGCATTGTTAAATTTGAATTTGGACTGATATATTTACAATAAAAACGCATTCAAAATGCTAGTCGATTTCACATTTTATGTTACCTACAGAAGGTGTGAATTATCCTTTATGCATGCATCACTTTTGTTCTGAAATCGACCAAGTAATAATGACACACGCACAATTCTTAAACAACATCTTTTGCACAGAATTCAATGGGCTTTGAAAAGTAAAGTGGCAGTTGAAACTCTACTGATAACACGTTTGCAGTGCATGATGGGGCTTCCTTAAATCATCCTCTGTGGTGGGAGATTCATGTCTTCCATAGGACATGTATGGATTTCAACTGGAATAGACCATTTTCTAAAACAGGGATGTTTATATAATAGACTCAATTAAAACCCACTGTTATTAAAATCATTTATTCTTTCACTTTTAGTTCCCGGAGGATGGTCTAATTGGGGTGAGTGGTCACCATCATGTTCAGCAACAAAATGTAACGAAGTTGGTTTACAATTACGACAACGTCTTTGTGACAACCCACCACCTCAAAATAGTGGGCCATATTGCAGAGGATCTAGTTACAGCAGTCAACCATGTACAAATACAGACGCATGCCCAGGTAGGAGTTACATATATTTCTGGGGTAGGGTGGGGGGATCAAGATCAGTGACATAGCTAGGGGTTAATATAGCGCCTGTGACAAGGATACAGAATGGCACCCCAAACTTTTAAAAATATTTTTTGCTGACTGAAATTGTTAACCCCAATTTCCCCCCAGGGCACTTGAGAATCTAAAAAGTGAGGGGGGTCAAAATTTTTTTCAACGCACGTATTTGTAGGAATATTAATCCATCTTCAATATCATGACCAAATTTGGTTCATATTATATCAGTAAACACAACACTTTGAATTGTTAACCCAATATTTTTTAAACAAGCGGCAATTTGGCACCCCCTCAAAGGCTGCACCTGGGGCATGTGCCCCCTTGCCACACCACTGATCAAGATATAAACTAACACTTGATATTTGATTTAATTTTAGTTGATGGTGGATGGGGTGAATGGGGCGAATATGGGGAATGTTCAGAAACATGTGGCGATTTATCACAAAGGACACGAATGAGGGAATGCAACAACCCAGCACCCAGGAATGGTGGTCTGGAATGTATGGGAATTGGAGTAGAGGCACAGGGCTGCGATGGTCTACCACCGTGTCCTACACAGAGTCCTGGAAGTGGTTGTAGCGATGATGAAGATGCCGACTGTCAGGTAAAAAATGATTGCTTTTTCTTTCATTCAGAATACAGGCAATATGGGAATGTGAGAATTCACAATAATCAGAGTATCAGCTAGCCACCTAACATTTCGGACAGATAGTTTACTACTAGGATGGGCAAAATCAATGCTTGCACTTAATAAAATGCGTTTAGCAGTGTCCTCATCCATCTCATTGACGTTTTTCATGAAGATGGTTGCTTTTTCCATATATTATTGTATATAAATTACATCCTTATTGTAACTCATTGTATCATTATTATATTGTTGTATATGAATGGATGAAATAAAATTGATTGATTGACTGATGGATAAAATTAACTCCTCACAAATGAATAGAATCTAATCAAATTTGACAAGTATGACTTTGACCGAAAAATTGTGTTTACATTATGAATTAGATATTCTTATCAAAATGACAAGAAACTCATCAAAATTGATGAGATTGCCTTTTCGTTTAAAAAAAAAAGATTCTTCTCAAAAATGACCAAAAAAATAAATTGAATAGTTTGTCTTGTCCGAGGGGGAAATAACAGATCTACTCAAAATGAATTGGGTAATCTTGTCAAATAATGAGTTTGAAATCTTGTTAATTTGAATAGGTTCTTGTTAAAAACGGAAACTATAAGATTGTCGGTTCAAAATGATAATATACATAATCAAAATTAACAACATATCTCATCAAAATGAATAGTTTAAAACATTTATATAATGCCCTATTATCTAAAGCTTTGATCCCTTGTTCGCCAATTCAAAAATAATGTGTCTAATAAGAATTTACCAAAAGACGAATACAGATTGGCTGTCTGTTGAATTCATAACAACATGAACCGAAATCCAGTATGTACTTACTGTCATTAAATCCAATCACCCACAACATGAATTTATTTTATTTTTTTAAATTGCAGGGTTCAGGATCTGGAACCACACCAATGCCAACCCCTGACCCATGTAGTCTGTTCGAGAACTCCTATTCATATGATTTATGTATACAAGGTGAAATTGACCCACCTGATGTACCTGGCAATGAAGATGACATGGCACCAACACCAACCACCGCAACAGAGCAAGCTACACAACCCGATAATCCATTTGATTATTCATCATTCTCCTCACTTTGAAATGTGTTATAATTTCTTGTATTGTCATTGTTTATCAGTTCATCTTTAAAGCCAGTACAAACCTTTGGATTCTTGCCCTCTTTGTTAGTTGAGGCAGGCCTAGCTCCAATATGTGGCTATGTCACTGACTTTACCTTCTGGTCTGATGCAGCAGCTGTATATTGTGCTATACTGGATGTGGCAACTTTTGAACTATATATCTCAAGTGGCCACAGACCTTCTGTGATGGAACACACATACATGTTGTATGCATGGCTATATCAATCAAAGTGAATGCTGAACTGCTGACAAGTACATAATGTGGATGTTCTCAGCTTTTTAATGTTTTGTCATGCAGTTTGGTTTAAAGGGGTTATCAGAATGTACCCTAATAAGTACCTCTAAATAAGCAGCACTCTAATAAAACCCTTAATAAGTGCCCCTATTGTTAGCTACCAGGTGTCTTAAAGATGAGTGGATTTTGCTTAACATTTGCAGAGAATAAAAATAAAAGACTTGCGTGGATCCGCAAGTTTTGTGTCCTTTAAGTTAACACCCCAGGTTAACACTCAACAATGTAATAATAATAATAGTTAAAGTGTGACTTCAATGTAAATAATGAGGAATAGTTGTTACAACACAGTACCAACAATAACAGACCAGTATGCTTTTAAGGCAGCTGTGTACTCTCAGACATGCATGTAGTAAAAGTGCAATAACTTTGTAATTATTCGCACAAGACATATAAAAGTATACATTTTATGAAGGCAAGACATCAATAAATCTTAATATAAATACAGATTTGGGGTAAAAACAACAATTATGAAGAAAATCACAAAAAGAGTTTTTGGCAATATTTGTTAGGTACATCATAACAAAAAACACTCTTTCCAAAATATTTTATTTTGTTTTTAGCTCAATCTTGAGGCTCCATTCCAAAAACGGTTTTTTCTTTTTTGATATTGGCCTTATTTTTTGAGATATTGACCATATAAGGCATCAAATTGAACTTTTTAAAATTCACAAACGCCTATTTGCACAAAATGATGCCTAAAATCGGAAATAGACCAAAATATAAAAAAATGAGAAAACCGTTTCTTGAGTCGATCGTGCTTTTTACGATGATCATATTTGCTTACCTATAGATGCTGTATTTATTGAGTTATCGTGTACCTAAATCGTCATTTTACCGAGAAAATGAACATTGAAATAATGGCCGTTGAAGTTTAAAGTGGTCACATTTTGCACTTTCATCGAATCTCACAGGAGAATGCGGCAGTTTTCGTTTTTGTACCTTATATTACGTGAACATCGGGTAAATCCACAGCCCCTTGAGAAGTTTGAGCGAAATCCATTCATAACTTGATATTTAAATCGGGGAAAGAACTTAAAAAACCCACATTTTATCAGCTAAACGGAGCCATTTGACCACTAGGTTTTTGTGAAATCAGTGCTTCCGTGGTGTTTCCATAAGATGCGCCGCGCATGCAGATAAGCGCTACGATGCGTTGTTGCGCTGCGTGTATCCTGCTGGTACAACAAAGATTTTCTTTCCTTTTCAATTTCAAACACGAAAGTGGAACAGTGAAATAAAATCCTTAAAATATTGCAGTTGGAGTTTACAAATCTGGATTTTCATTCCTTGTATTTATAAAAAACATAACAAAGTACAAACATATGAAAAAAACTCAATTTTGCGAAAGAAACAATGGATAAAGTACACAGCCGCGTTAAGCTTGGTTTGAGCATTTGGCTTTAGCCTGGTCCTATCAGCACCTAAGTGTGTGTCCGCAAGGATTAACTGGTTTAAAACAAACAAAAAAACACCCAAAAACCCATGGCTGCAGTCCCCATAGCTCCTGTTTTAAGGAAACAATTAAGCAACCATCAAACCCAAAGGTCATCATACTATGCTTGACACCTATCATGAAGTAACTTCCTTTAAAGTCAAGGACTATTTTCTAAGGGCCAGTTTCTCAAAGTGGCCCTGCAGAAAAGCAAACAGGTTAGCCTTTTCTGGATTCTGCTTTGAAGATATAAAAAGCATGACATTGTGAGCATTTTTAGCTGGTTTTTGTTCAATTATAGTAAAAAATAACAGAGCAAATATAGGTCCTATTATAGTTTGTATGGTCAATTGATCCTCAGTGATGAAGCCCTCTCCGCAAAGTTTCAGAAACTGGTCTTAAATTTCTTACAGTTTTAGTGTGTTTGTCGAGCCACGGTATCACGTTAATAATACTGATTGTGATAGATAGATGTAAAATAGATATATGTGTATATATATTTCTTATATAAATATTGTTTATTTATTACACAGTACTTATTGGAGCAGAAATTGTACTGGTACATGTATATTAATGAATGGATATTAAATATGAAAAACAAATTGATACATGTGCAATATACATGTATATAAAGATTTTAAAAAAATGTAACAACTCTATCGTTATAGATATGCCAATAAAACAATCCTATTTAGTATTTAAAAACATAAGGAAAAAGACATTTTAATTACGGTAATTGTGACACCTCATGACTGATTATTGTGCAAGTTTGAAGGGGACAAGTGCCAATTTAAAGTTTGCAGTAAATTGCATTAATAATAATAATAATTTAAATTTAGCACATTGATAATGGCGTGTTTTACATACCATAACGCTTGTTTTTAATAACCATTGATCGCTGTAAATGCAACTTTTAAATTCTAATTTTTTTGATAAAAATACTGCTGTCGGTTGTTATTATGCGTGTACATACACCATCTTTCTATATTAAAATATTGTGAATACCATTAACAGTTCTGAAGCTATATTAAAGCATCATATTTGTAACGCCCAAGTTACTTTGTGTGAAGTTTTTATTTATGCCCACCATCTTTTACTTTCTTTATCTTGTAAAGAATAGAATTAAAATAGTGTGACATATCTGGATTATTTGAGGTGGCACAAATTCTGGCAATTTGCCACATTGCAGGCAGGGTTGCCAAACCCACGATTTGGTAGCCCAATTGGGCGACTTTTAAAGATTTTCCCCACAACTTTTGACAATTTCCTGTCCCATAGAAACCAATGGTTAAGAAAAAATTTGAGCGACTTTTCAACATTAGCTCCCGCGACTTCCTATAGTTTCCTGCCCCATAGAAACCAATGGTAGAGAGAAAGATTGGGTGACTTTTCGATTATTTGACCCGCAATTCGGGCTGAAATCTTTGGGCAACCTTGATTGCAGGAAACTACTGGGTAGGTGGACACAGTACCACTATCAATAAAGGTCACTATAATACCACCGTTGCTATTGTCACTATAGGTTACATCTACATATCTAATATCCGGACATAAACTCATGGGTGCTAAAAACTGCTAATGAAAATAATAAAACAAAAATATTGAGGGTCAATGCTTTGCGTCCCCACACTGCGTGTTAAAAAATGCGACACGTAAAGAGCGTGTTTCGCTCGGCATCGTACAGCAGTTGGCGTGCCAAAGAAGCATATACACACGCATTGCACTGAAATATTTATTCTCATACCTCCAGTTTCCGAGGTCTAATTTACTTTGTTCTTCTAATGTGGACATACTGTATGCATGTGGATGGAAGACCATTATTAGACAACTGTCAAATGTTCATTTTCTTATCTTTGAGTGACTTTAGAATTGTGGTCACTAATTCCAACTATAATCCCACCCCTAATACCTAACCCAGCTGATCTCTTCAGGTTGTGGCAGTTATTGGCAAGTTTTGCCACAGTTGTCTAACACAGGGTCATAGAGCATAAGCCTTGGGGCCCATTGAGAACTTGTACCCAGAGACTGGAATGGCAAAGAGCTATTCCAGTTGATATCCACAGATCCTGCTTTAGGCCAAAAAAAAAGTTGTTTGCTTGTCCTCGTCCGACCAACCATCTCCGGCATTCCCAAACTTTTTCTTTTAATAAGTTTTTTTTTACAATTTTTCCGAAAATGTCATGAACTTTTAGTCTGAAAAACTGAAAATATAAAAGAAATGTTGTAAAATACCATTTCCTGCATGTTTCCCCATCCAGTCGTACCTGGCCAAGGGTTTGATATTTTGTATCATCATTCTCAGCGTCTACACAAGTCAACACTGTTGAACTTAAAAATGCAGTATTTGAAGTCTGCCAGACATGTACATGTCAAATAAAGTAGGGTGTACCTTGAATTTGTCTTTGGTGGAATTCTGTGGTCAGTGAGTGTTTTACATACAAACAAGTACTTCACATTATACTTTTGGTACTTGAAAATAAAGATATACATGTAGGGGAAAAAAACAAAGAAAAAAACTTTTCCCAACAAACTGACCCAACTTCTGTAAAAGATCTCTGGACAAGCAAACATTTTTTTGGCCTAATCTTCCATTTCCTTTCATTAACTTGACAACTTAAGTCATAATTCACTGCAAGTATCAATCAAATTTAATGACAAATACTCAATAACAGAATGTTCCAGCATGGAATTTAACATAATATAAAACACATAAACATTTCAAATGCCTATAACATAGTGACATTTTATGTAAGCATTTATATAAAGCTAAATGAACATTATATAGTCATTAGCATTTTACATACAGGTAACATTCTCAGCCCATACATCCTCTAAATAATTTAAATTTTCAAAATTATTTGAAAAGAAAGACATTGCACTTCCTGAAGACTGCCCTCGTCCTTTTTCATGCAAATCAAAGAAAAGTCTTCAAATAACTGATGTGCTATTCCAGTTTAAAGCCATATACCCCTTATGGAAGACATGACCTTAATCTCCCACACAGGGGGTGTACATTTTAAATGGTGTCGCTGTTTCAGGTAACTTTAAATTTCACACTCCCTGTGTGGAAGATTATATTTTCTTCCATAGGGGGTATATGGATTTCAACTGAAATAGCACTCTGGTCAGCCTGGCCATAGAAAGTACAGTATCAGGAAATTTCCTGATAGGCCACTACACTGTGGAGCATTCCAGCCAGTTTCTACTAAAAACAAATTGGGAAAAGCATTGTAAGCTATGATCTATAAGTTTGACTTGTTTGGAGCTGAGCTGTAGGTAAACAAACAAACCAATTGGTAAACAAGCTTAGTCTATTAGATGAACTATGACCTGACTATTAGTCATAGGTTATTCTGCTCAGCGCTCTTTGTTTAGAGGTTAATGACTGCGCATCAGTTGTTTTGAGGGTATTGTGAAATATCTAAACATTGTGCTTTGGAACCAAGGAATATCCCGAGGGGCGCAGCCCGAGGGATATAACCGTCACTTTTCACTTTTTTAAAATTCAATTTATGTCACATTTTCTTCTTTTAATTTGAAAACAGAACACAATTTTAACTTTATCTGTCGTTTTCCCTGTAAAAAATCTAATAGCCCATTAAGAAAATACCGCTAGCGACCAATCCCACTAGCGCGTTAATCATGCGTTGTCCAAATACGGCGTGCCAGCGCCCGCACAGAATTGTTCGAACGCGTAACGCGGTCATTGTAGAGCGTACTTTTAGTTACGTCATGAGACGCGGTCATTATACTTTTTCAATGACTTGCATTTGTGTCCGCGTATTTAAAAGTTATTATCTGTGATTTGCTACAGCGTCATGTTAAACATCAAGCGTGTGGATCGGATCCCAAATGAAACCATCTACAATCTGACCAACACCACTCCACTGGTTGCCCGAGTCAAGATTCATCAACTCACAATTTCTCGGCCATATACTGCGTCTTGAAGATGACGAGCCTGTGAAAGAATATGCCCTCTATATTCCACCACATGGGAAGAGGAAACCGGGACGGCCGCGGACACTGTACTTACAGTATGTACAGCACCTCCTGGGAGATACCGAAGGGATGCTGCAACCAAACAAAATTGTTTCGCTTGCCCAAGATCACAACAGTTGGAGAAAGCTTATAGTCGCCTGCTCCGCAGCCGCTGATGATATCTGTGATTGGATCGCACTTGCTGTGTATATTAATGAGGTTATGAATACTAATTATTCACTGATAACTGCTTAAGTATCATCTTCCGTTGTCCTGTCCCGAGTATTACATTGAAACTTGAGTTTTCAAAAAGTTGTTTATGTGTAGCACAAAAAAGTTTTTTATACATAAGCATGATACCTATTAGGACCGGTTGACTGAAATTTCACACGCTACCAGGATGAGCTAGTCCAAGCTTGTGTCATATCATATGCATGGGAAAAAAACAAGAGCGGTTTACCACATCACAAAAATAACTCTACTAGTTGGTCCATTCTTCCTTCCTTTTAATGGAACCCTTATTATGTTATTTAAAGGTGGGATGGTCAGAGATTTTCACATTGTGTTTTCTACCTTACATGGAGCTATATCACCAAAACAATTTATTCAATCCAAGTTCAAATTTCTCCAATAGTTTGTATCTTAAAGGAAAACAATTGTATCACAAGGGCCCATCCAAGAGTATGGGTGGTTGAGACTACCACTGTTTGTTGTTGTTCATATAATGTAAAGGAAACATATCTCAGGCCAAACATTTTTATTGGGATTATGAGACAAAAAATTGGCTCTTTTCAGATACCCACATCTTACTTTTGATTGCGTAAAGTGGGGTTTGGGTAGTCAGACTGTCAATTGAATCACCCACCTTTAGGCCCATTCAGTGATCCCAGCGAAAGTGTAAACAAAAATCAAAATTAAAATTGATTATAAATTGCCTAAAAGTGAAGGATAAGTCACAAAATTGTCATTAGGTAGTTTTCAAATGAAAAATTTGATGTGGTTAGTTAGACCATAGCCTAGGTGAGTCTCAAAAAAGTTTTGAAATGAAACAATTCATTCATAAAAAACCAAGGAAAACAGCAGTATTGTCAAAGTTGAAGCCTCACCATTCAAATATGTGTCACTAATTTCTTTACTTCAGTAGAGCAATGACAGATTCATGTAAAATATCTTATATTGTCTTTAATACACAGCTTTCAGCTTAACCACTAGCAGGCTATGTTAGCACATCTATGACACTTCCAAAGGTGCCAAAATCTGAATTTTGATGATTTTAAATTTTCCATCGAATGAGCAAAACACTGAATAGGCCTTTAAGTAATTGTGTTACACAAAGGAAACATTACAGCACACAACCACAGTCACAAATGCTGTAATTTGGCAATTTGTCCATTCTTCCTTCCCTTTTCACAAGAATCTTTTTCAAAACCCATTTCCATGTCACCAAAGCAAACTTTACGCAGTTTCCCGTAGATCTGTAAAATGACAAAAGGTTGTACACAACCAACGTCCAGATTGGGTAGAGGATCAACCAGTCAACATTCAGCTACCACCCGCTGATGACGGAGAAGGGCTTCTCCAAAATATACGGAACAAAAAAGCGAGTGTTGAAGACTTGTTTTAAACTTTCACATATATGTATACTACCAACATGTAAAAGAGCATTCATTCCAAGTTTGTAATACTTTGTCATGCTCTCTGATTATTTCACATCTCCAGGATGTCCAACCGGGTTAAGTTCTTTAACTTTGTACACTCATAAATCATACTTCACAACTTGAAACACATTTGTAGCTATGATTATGCTAGCTTTGAGAGAAGAACAGCACTCTGTTGTCTGTGGTGAGAGTACACAACGTAAACACAGAGTGGGGTTCTGATTGGCTTATTCAATCATCCCGTAATCATAACAACAGATCGGTAATTGGATTGACACAGAAAGAAGCGAATACAAAGTCCTACAGCACTTTGAAAAATTCCCTGTAACAGTTGCAGAGTAGGCATAGCAATTTCATCTGCTGCACTTCTTCACAACTGGCCTTCAGTAACAGATGATGCTGGACTTTGCCTAATTGTGCGTGATCCGTTTATCTTGTTAATCTATGCCTACAGATTTTCTCAGTGTCATCATAATATACCTGAATGGGTAAATACCATTGAAATACACTAGGAGCACTATACTAGAAATTTGAATTGAATGAACACAGCTGCAGACAGCGTGATGATCCTCTGCGTACACCGTATGAAGAACGCCCGTATGTGCCTAACACTGAGGTGAATCCAACCATGTCAACTCACTCATGATTGATTAGGATTTTCATTATTGTATTCATGGTTGTGCGTTCGCGATGTACTTTGAAATACGCGACATACGATTGTGGTCGGATCGCGTACAGCTGTTGGCAGCTATGTTCATTTCAATTGGAATTTTTACTATAGAAGTCCTGAAGAATATCTTCACTTTTTACAGTCCCAACCTATTTAATCCGGCCATGATGGGACCAAACATTGGTCGGATAGTGAAAAGTGGGAATAAGTGAATTAGTGAAATTCTGCACCGAATATTAAAGTTACTCATGTGGTGTATACAAACAACGACAAGTGGTATTTGAGTGCTGTATGCAACTTAAATGTCTTTCTAAATGCCTCAAATGACAATATAGGTTCAACGAATTAGCAACATGTTTTCCTATGAAGATCACACAGCCCAATAACTGTGATATCCATATAGACCACTTGACATTATTGTTTATCAACAAAGGCGAGGGACTGGTCTATCGATATGCTTGAACGAACCGTTACACTGTTCAATGGCTTTCTTGTACTATATGAAATGTGGTGGGCGATTAAAAATGCATGTGCCCTGAGCAAACTATGATGCGTACACACACTGCAGAGCAAAGAACAATGGAAATTGCCATAATTTGTGCGCATACTGCCGAGCAACGACGTCACATGTCAAGTGGTCTATAAAACAGGCCCATGTAAGAGTCTGGACTGTATGCAGATATTGTTAAAAAGAACTTGATTGATTCTCTGTACATGTGTTATTCCAGTTGAAATCCTCACACTCGGTACCCCTATGGAAGGCATGACCTTAATCTCCCACACAGGGGTGGGAGTGTAGATTTCAAAATTCAGGTAACCCTATTTGAAATTTACACTCCTTATGTGGGAGTTTAACATTATGCCTTCCATAAGGGGAGGAGGGAATTCAACTGAAATAGACCAATAGCCAATCTCACATAACATTTATAACATTTTAAGTTGCATTTTCACATGAAACTATGAGTGTGTTTTTTTACATATTTTCCTCATAGTTTGAGGGTGGGAAATGGGAAGATGATAACATACTGAGAAAATACCCTGATACCTAAAATTTTACATTGGCCTTTTGTGCTTTGTCCTTTCATGGTTTCTAAAATCAACTTCTTGGTTTAGTTCAAGAAGGGTTCATTTCCGAAGGGTTCATTTTGTTTAAAATTCATATTATTTACATTTTTTGCACGTACAGTCATAGGTCATATATCTAGTGCTGTAATCGATAAGCTTTCTGGGTATCGATATGTCGGGAGGCAAACATCCGACATGTCGATACTATTATCGATACTCACGCAGTTTGAAACACGGATTTGAGTTTACCAATTTTATTATCAGTAAGTTCCAGAAACAAGTTAACAACAAGTGTATTGAAGCCTAACAGCTCACCTTGGAATTGGGAGACGGTAATTTGAGTATTTGACGGTAATTTGAGACCTGATTTGAGATAATCTAAGCATGTGTGCCATGTCGTTTGTGTATCGATACTGACATTGAGTGTTTCGACATGTCGGAAGTCTATGTATTTTCCGACTATCGATACTTACGACAATCGATTACAGCACTACATATATCTCACAATTGACCGCAAAGTGTTATAATACAAAAATGGAAAATGCACAAAAGGTCAACGGAAGCAGGTCACAAAATAATGAGTGATGATCTGATCACCCTACAGCACCAATTACGGATATCTGATCACTTAGCTGAATACTAAGCAGGATCCAATTATGATTTCTGCAATCTGTAAAAAGACACTTCCAAACAAATTACACCACCATCTGTAATGAGCTATTCCAGAAAATATGTGTAAACCCCATACAGAATAGTTATTCTTAGTTAAAAATTGAAAATCCTAAATTTGAGGGGAATATTTTTTTTGAGAATTCTGTGATTTTTCATGCAGCTTTTTTCCATTAACACTGACCAATTGGAATTGCAGTTGTTTCCTAAAAGTAGACTTGGAATTCCAGACATTTATATAGAGGTTATCCGTGTTCTATTAAGCTACTTGCGGTTCGCCATTATGCACTATGTGGGAGAGCCTCGAACTGGCAGCATACATGAATGGGAATTGAACTAGTCATAACGTTCTGTGTAAGGTTACATAATTCTTCCTTTCATGTATGCTGCCAGTTCGAGGCTCTCCCGCACATAGTGCATAATGGCGGAACCGTGCAAGTAGCTGAATAAGCTGCATATCCTATCAGTGACTGCTATACCTTGTTTAGGACTTTCAAAAGAAGTACCTGCATGTGCAACCATCACTGTTTCAAAATAGCCTGCCAAAGTCGTGCAGGTGACTCCGAGGTCGTGCATTGAATTGGTTTGAATAAGGAATACTACGGGAACCATCGCCCTTTTGTTAGAAATCACGCATGAGTAAAGTGGATAACCTCTATTATTTAAAAATTGCTCCTCTATAGAGGAGGGGGTACATATATACTGCGCCAATAAAATATCCTTACACTTGGAAAAAAATTCACAATATCAAAACTGAACAATATTGGGGTAAATTTGTTTTTTTAATAGATGCACTTTCTAATCCTGCACATTATGACACCACATTGAATCCAATGTGACTTCAAGAAGCAAAGTTACAAGCATTTGATTAGACAAAGGTCCAGTTTTAAAAGTGACAAACTGGCCTATTCAAAACTCACAGACTAGACATCTGGTTTGAGAGTGTTGAATGGCTAATTTATGCTTGGTCGGCTTTAATTTAAAACAAAAGGAACAAAAGAAAACTGAAACAAAAGAACTGACAAATAAAATGAAAGTTATGAAAAGTACAGAGAAGTAAAACTGAAATAAAAACTGCTTTAAATAACGCTTCATTGAAGAAACTGTGTTGTCTCTTTGTTGCGCTTTGTTGGAATCTTTTTTGCGCCTTTGTATAGGCCAGTTTGTCACTTTTAAAACAGGACCTTCGTCTAATCAAATGCTTGTAACTTTACTTCTTGAGGTCACATTGGATTCAATGTGGTGTCATAATGTGCAGGATTAGATAGTGCATCTATTAAAAAAACAAATTTACCCCAATATGGTTCAGTTTTGATATTGTTAATTTTTTTCCAAGTGTAAGGATACTTTATTGGCGCAGTATATTTTCTGGAACAGCCTACTATACCCAGGATATCCTTATTATACCTCACACATCATGACATGACAGATAGTACCAGTTTCTATCATCTACCAACCACTGCTTCACGTTGCAATTCCAGCCTTTTCCTGCAATTGTCTGATAGAATAACTCATGTTTTGTGAAATTTAGATAACAGAATACCGCAGAATTATGGTTACAAGCATATAATATGCCTCTAAGGCGACGAAAAAAAGAAACCCTGTTCTACGGGCGGACGTACCTTTCAAGTAGGGTCGGTCAGTCTGCCTTTTTTTTTTTTTTTTTCTTTTGAAATGACCCAAAAATCACCAAAATCTGTAAATACTTTGCAATTTAAGAAAATACAAAAAAAATTTTGTTCCTGAAATTTCCGAAATTTGGGTCGGCATTCATTTGTACAGGAAATTTTTTTCCCCAATTTGTTCAAAATCTGGGTCGGTCAGGCCCGTAGAACAGGGTTTTCTTTTTTCGTCGCCTAAATGAGGTTTTTTTTACCAAAGAGATGAATATCATTACAATAGATCTGTCTCACAATAATACATGTTTGTACAGTCACCTGTATCAGTAATATAGTTGCTCAAACAATATACTACTTTTGTGGAGTGTGTCTGCCTTTCATCTTGTTATAAAAAAAAACCCTCATTTAGAGGCAAATATGCTTGTAGACAGAACTGATATGCCCAAAATTCAAAGTACATCAAACCATGCAGTACTTGTGGTCCTTCTAAGCTGAGACGAAAATACTTAAAGCTTCCAAGTAACAACACAGGAGCCGCTTTGTTAACAAGAAGCAGATGCTGCCCTCGACTACTTCGGGAGTCATTTTCATTCAAAAACATTCAACACTTTAGTAAAAAATACCCAATTCTCATCATCTGAGTCAACTCAGTACTCATATATATTTGTGTTGAGTGTACAACACAATGACCATTATGCTATGGTATCAGTGTGACCGATTGAGAACTGACAAATCAAAGTCTTTGAATATGGCCGTCGCTAAGCTAGGTCAAGTGTATGGCACAATCGTGTTACTCCATGAAAAGTGAGCATGACCTGGGCTGTGACACATGTATCCAGGGATTCTTGAAGACTAGCATTGTTAGCCTAAAAACTACCCAATGTTGAACGACTGAATTTACTTAAAGAGAGAGTCTAATTCTCCAAGATGGTGCCCAAGGAATATCACTAATTTGTACCCTTTCAGGTGAAAATACAGCTTATTTAGCCAATGCCAACATCATACTTGGGGTCATCAGCAAAACATTTTTCCTAACATATTTCAACACCTCAGCTACTTGGTACTTCACAGTATGACAATAATGGAAAGAAAGGTGCAACTGTTCGTCATTTTTTCGTCATTTAGATTTTTTTTCTCAAAAATAATGACAAAATATGCATCAGCTCTTATACCACAATTAGTCTCTTACACAAGACGTGATTGATTGCGCAGTATGTGTGACTGACTTCACATGGGCAAAGGAGTGGCTTATCCTGTAGTAGGCCTATAGTAGGTGTTACCTTGACGCAGTGTCCATACGCAGTAGGTACATGCTCTCATATTCAAGATTGAATCATATTTAAGATTGAAATATTATGATTCTAGCATCTGCTTGCAAAATAAACATAAGTTAATTGCATCAGGCTGCATTGTGTGATTTCCTCATGGAGCCGACCATAATCAAATTAGGCAATTCTTGGCCAAACTGGAACATGCGCGTTGCGTCCATGTAGTGTACTAAGCGTGTACGCAGTGTAAGGCGCGTGTATACTTTCTTCTGTACCGCGCTATATTCGCGTGTGTTTATCGCGGATCCACTAGCGTTCAAAGTGTTTCAGTTTGGCCAAGAATTACTTAATTTGATTATAATTAAAAATGTCTGCCTCCTGAGTAAGGACCATCACACAGTGTCATCGCCTCGATATCTTCATGGCTTTAATCCCCATGATGGCAGGTCAAATCCACTAGTTCTTCAACAGACACACATTTTTTTCCGACCTGTTTAATACTTTTGAGACTATGGACTGAGACTAAGCCTATTGACAATAGCCTGGTCATTGACCTCTGTATGTCAGTGAGCCTGGTACATTTCTTCCCCACTCATCTGCTTTAGACTGACTCTACCAGTGGTCTACCCTGTGCATGTACTGTGTTATGCTCCGTAATCCTGGGGTTGACAAATGAGGGCAGCAGTCATTTTTTTGTTCTGCACATATAAAATCCAAATATGTGTCAGTTTCTGATTTCAAAAAGCACGGTTGGTTCTCAATAGGCATGCTTAAGATTATCATGTTCTTTCAACACATATATAACAAGTACCAGCCTTACAATTGGTTTTTATAGAAAGCAAAAATAACAGGAGATATTCATCATTTTTCAATTTGTCGAATAAAAAAAAAAAAAGTATCAAAAAATTAAGAAGAAAGGACTGATATTGAGCAATTGTCCTACATGTAGGTCATGTGATGATATCGAACTACTGGGGAAGTTCCCAAGGAGGAAGTCTTTCCATATCAGCAACGAATGGAAAAACTGAGAGATGAGCAAATAGCAGATGATTATCATGTATGGATGAATGTAGAAGATATGAGTAAGTTGAGTATGACTAAAATTGGCAGAAAAATTGATTTATCAATTTTTATCGATACTGAGTGGCCAATATATCGATTTTTTTAAATTCTGACATCGACGGAACTTACTCCCAAGTTACAGGACAGTATCCGCTGTATAATAGAGATACATTTTTCCTGGGTAAGGTAGACTTTTTGGCAGCCAAGCACTACCATGGTCCAGTCCAGCTGAACACGATTCAAGGTCTAAATATAAACATACACGGCAAAACAGATACAATAGAGGCCGTCAGCCTTTTCCCCGGGATCTTGTGGGTACTGCCATTCTGCATGTCATGCGTTAGACATTACGTCCCCGATTACGTGGAAGTCGCATCGCGTGATGCACCTCTTCTGTCAAGTGTCAACGCGGTGATCTTAGCAACAAGGCACTCCGTACCTACAAGATGGTGGCGTTGACGTCACAATGACTACCTCTATTGGGGCAACATTGCTCAAAAGATGTTGGAAAAATAGCAAAAATACCAACACATGTGCACAACTGTAAAAGCTATCATGCTTTGCATTTTAGCTACCAACTCCTGAACCCTGATATTGTGTATGCATTACCGCAACCAGATAATTAATATATTATTGTACCTAATAAAACGCACAAGAGCTCTTAGGGACTTGTGCATGGTATAAATTTAGAATTAGCTGTGCATTTAGCTACTATATTATAGAATTATTATTATATAATATATAATTATTGTAGCACTGCAACTTACACAGCCATTCTCCCAACTAGAAGAAAATTATTTAATTACGCTCAACCAAAAATATTCACCTACGCTTGTTACTTCGCGACCATACATGAGTCTACAACGCTACTCTACGCGTCCATCTTGGCTTTTGAATTATAAACTGGTTGGCACATGACCCGATGTTCTTTTAACCAATCATGCTCGAGACGACTATCGCGACATGTGGAAAGGTCAACTGATGATATTGGCATGGAGATCTCCGCAATCATGTAAAGTGTAAGTTCTTGGTTGAACACAAATTAAATAATTTTCCCATTGTATAGTCATGATTTTATTTGCATAATGCTGAATAACTGGTTACTATAAACCGTTCCTATCAATATGTGAAGTGATAGAGGCAATTTGTTGAGTGCGAGCAGTGACTGAGGCCAAAAAGAGCTTGTCACTGTAAAATAAAATCGGTAACATCAATGAAAAATGGGCAATTCCATTTGAAATACGTACATCTATGGAAGATATTATCTTAATCTTCCACACAGGGGGTGTTGAGTTTCAGTAAGAGTCTCCCATTTGAAAAATTCACACTCCCTGTGTGGGAGATCAAGGTCATGTTTTTGATAGGGGGTGTATGAGACCCAGTCCACACTAGTATATTTTCGTCATCGTGTCATAATTACTCGATTATGAAATGCTTATGATAAATGAATGATGAGAGCATTCACACAGCCAGCACCGTGATCGTGTCGCAATTACTTGTGGTTATACACACGGCACAGCAATTACGAAGCCCATTGAGTAAAAATACACACAAGTTATTTTCACCCGCAATTACGACAAGATCACGCTACAACCCAATGATGGAAATTTTCTTCATCCGTGAATGATGACACGATTGTAGTATCGTATCATATGGCGACGGCATTGAGCGGACACGCATACTAATTTCATGACACAATCCTAATCTACGGGGAAAAACACACTTGTGTGGACCAGGTCTTAGTTTCAACTGGAATAACCCAATACAAAGGTATGTGGATTCAGACGATTTATATTAGTACAGCGTGTCCCAAAAGTAACTTAACATTGTGAATTTGCCATATCTCAAATACTTCCTACTTCATACCAAAATGGAGAACATATTCACATAGATTGATCTTTTAGAATTATTTTGATACCAAAAACAGCATTATTGATGACCCCTTGACCTTACTGTGCGACTGTACATATGTGTGTATCAAACCCACAAAAGCAAGCTCATATGTTTTTTGTTCAAGCACATGAATGATGTGCTTCCCTGATGAGCAATAGAGTTGGCTCACTCACTGCACACGCTACATATAGGTATGAACATTCATGGATTACATGGCGCATGGCCTAGCGTAAGCGTGACTGCTGTTTTAGATTATAATCAGGATATATTGACAATATTAAACTTTACTTTAGAACAGTTGAAGTGAAGATGAATTTCCTATAAATCAACGGATTCAGATTCTTTGCCGAGACAAAGTCGGACAACTCACTCAAGCAAAGTTTAGGGAACATTTTAATGTAAATTATGCACCCAGTCGAAATACAATCCAGCAACTGGTGCAGAAATTCCTATCAACTTGATCTGTTCATGATCTATCTCGGGCATGACGTGGAAGAACAGGAAGATTGGCTACAAACATCGATGTCATACGAAGAGCGATGGCGAAAAGCCCAAGACGATCAGTACGCCGACTTTCAATGGAGAACAACGTATCGCGCACAATTGTTCATCGAATCCTCAGAAAAGATCTTAAGCAGTTTCCATATAAAATCCAGATAAAACAGAAAATGAAGATTACGCATTGAAAACAAACAAACAAACAATCAAACAAACATAGCAACATTAAACAAAACAGATTTTAAAACGATAACACGTTATATCGCGTTATCACATCTGAAATGACGAGACTTATTTTGCGTTCAACTTTATAAAAGTGGGTGTTACGGTACGGTAGATATCCGTTAATTTCATGCCAAAGGGTCATGACCACATAAGCATGTTTGATATCACAACATTTCTAAAAGAATTATCTACATACTGTGCCATTTTTGTAACAACACTATTAACACAAAGCAAGTTATGGCCAATTCACAATGTTAAGTCACTTTTGGGACACCCTGTATATACGCTATTTGGCAATATACGGTAATCGCTATCGTATATCTCACCAGGATGTATCACATTTGTCACTTAATCAATATCTTCCATATTGGTATACGACAGTTCAGTCTCTTGGTCTTTACAGTTATTAGCTTCCTGGTCTATAGCTTTATCATCAACTGCTGCAGATGCTTGCGGCCTTGCTGCTGCTGTAGCTGTTGCTGCTGCTGTAGCTGCTGCTGTACCTGTTGCCGTTGTGACTGTTGATGCTGCAACTGGAATGTTTGCACTAGAAACAGTTTCTTTTTTCTCTGCTGCTACATTTATTGGGTGCTTTTCTTGTGCCACGGTCTCTCTCTTTGGATTTCGTACCTGGGCGGTGCTTCCTTTGATCACAGCTTTAGGTTTTGTGTCCTTTTTCGGAGGTGCAGTGGTGGTCGCTATAGGTGGCGGTATGTAAGGTTGACATGGCTGTCGGAGTCGGTAGAACAGAAGATACGCCGAGTGGGTCAAGACGTTCTTTTCGGATGCCATGGTAACGTGACTGTCATCAAACAAACGCCAATCTGAGGAGGAACAATGAAGTAAATACAGTAAATACTTCAGTTCAAAGGAACTGACAAAAGCTGGCAAACCTTCCAGTTTGGAAATGGTGATTGTTTACTGCTTAAATTGCCGTCATTTGTTTAACATTTCCGATTTTTTTTCATTGGGGGGAATCTCATAGCATTCCAGTAAGGTGTGAATAATTTGAATTAGAAGCTGACTTGAAATTACATTGGGCAAAGAACTAGCTGCTTGTTTATCTACAAGAACTCAGAAAGTTGATCCTGGCTGTGATGGTTTATTGTAGTATGTGTAGGGTGTGCACTTCTTAAGCTACAAGTCCCTAATGTTGCGAAATGGTTTATATGATGTGTCTTGGGCCACAGTGGTCAGCTAATTTCTGTAAAGTGTGCTGAGGCTTGTGGGTTTATGTCCGTGTGTAGCACACAGTTTATTCCAGACTTATGCACAGATACGTACCATTTTCATTCTTGCCCCAGTCTTCCCTACTAGGTAATCTAGCAAATGATGTGTAGTGTCCTCCAAGTATGCCTCCATGATGATTGATAACACCATATAAATCATACACAGGGGGTATCCCTCCCTTGTATCCATGGCAATAAGGGGTCAGATCCAAACCTCTGTTTGGGGAACACAAAGAAAAACAAACAACAATTAATAGATAATACTACAAATGTGGTGTGAACAAGCAAAATCAGTCCGAAGTCGGTCATATTAAATTGTCAGTTTCTTATTGGATTGTAACAAGCATTTGCAAAGCTACATTTTGCAGCAAACCCCATTGAAATGGGACTAGTTCAAAAGATATGAACATTTTTAACTGTTCATATCTTTTGTTTCCTATTGTTTTGTGCGCATGTTATTTGCTACATTAACAAAGTCAAAATATTAAGTTCAGAGAGCATGTTATGAGTAGTTTTTTTTTGCAACACACTATTACCATATGCCCCATCTATGTAATTAGTTTCATCAGAATATTGGACTGAAATAATAATGGAAAGATAATCTGCACCACTTACGAATGAAATAGAAGACTGATTACATTTAGTTCATGACAATTAATGGTGATGTTAAGCTTTTATCTATTTTTTTTAATGATTAGTTTTTGCCGACAATTGATCCATGCTTGTCGACAGTCGGGAAAATTGCTTTGTCAACAAAATTGTTTACAACTGCCTTGTCGACGGACAACAGCCCTACCTCAGAGATGTATTCATCAAGTCTTTGCCATTCTAAATATGTATACTTTTATATACTTTAGACCAACAATTTGGCAGTTACAAGGCCCAAAAGATTCCATAATTCCAGGGTTAACCCCAACCTTAATAGATTTAAAATTTACCATCGGATATGAATGTCACCATTCAGTACAATTTTAAACCTATTAAAGTAAGGACAGTCTGGTGAAAATATGGTGTGCACCTTTCAAATTCTGTGTGCACTTTTCTTGAACAATTTTATATATCAACCATTATTGACTTGTTTTGGAACACCAATAGTTTGTTTATTTGACCCAACAAAATGTTTAAAAAAAAGTAAGTGATTTTTCGAAACCGATAGTGCATTTGCAGTCGGTTAAATGTGAAACATTCAAATGTCGACACCCTAATGTGGACACATGTTGCTCACCTCGTGGGATAGTAGACCATCTTGTCAATCTTGTCTCTCCATATCATATTCTTGAATGAGAATCTCTTGAGTTGGATGATTAGATTACAAGGTAATCTCCACAGGGACATCTCTTTGGTAGCTTCACGATGCTGTTTGCATTTGGGACAATACCTACAAAATGGACACAAAGTTGGCCAGAAAACAATTGGATTAGAGCCTCTTTGCACCAGAGGCTGTGTGGACAGTAGCAATTTTAAAATGCTTCCCCTGTAAACATTGCCCTTGTTGTCCAATCTGTGGATCCTGAGTTTCTCTACCAGATGTCACTTTGCTCCTTTCCACAAGGTAATAGGCATATTGCATAACAATAGACACAGCTGGGGTTCAAACCATCTCTTTTGTAATTTCAATACACATTATTGTTTTCGGGAAGGAATTTCGGTCAAATTTACTTCAGGAGAACAAACTTAAGATGCACTTATTGATTCTGATGTATTTTGATGTGAATATCGGAATTTTTACAGAAATAAAATATGAATGAATGCATGTATCCCTCTCCTCTTTCTCAAATTATGCAAATAACCATATTAATTACACAAATTAGAGGGCTGCTAGACAATATTAAATACATTAGAGCACATTAGAAACACTTTGACTAAGTTTCAAGGCAAAAGTCTGCAACATAAAAGTACCCTGAACATTTAGGCATTGATTTTTGAGCAATATTGGCAAAAATTACATATTAATGAGCCTTTTTGAGCATTGGGGCTGTCTGCACGAGTACACCATCACCAAGGTGCCTGACTAATACTCACAGAGTACCTAAACCAGCCCTCGAATTAACCCACGGCACCGACGGCATATTGCCGTGGGTGCCCACCCCCATTGCCGCAATGCCCTCAAAATATGTCCTTTACCGACGGCAGTCACTTGTCGTGCCCTAAATGAAGTTGCCGTGGGTGCCCTAGCCGCCAGCCCTGTCCCTTCATTATAAAATCATTAACAAGTACTGGTTAAATCCCAGCAAAATTGTGGAAAATTAAATCGAAAATCTTGAACACGATCGCTATTTTGAGCATCGTAACCCAGCTATCAATCACAGTATACACAATAGTTTGTTTGGAAATATTCATTACCCCTACGTAAGCTTACATATTCAGCCAATCACATCGGCTTATACATTATCTGGTTACTAGAAATCTGACTTCATTTTCTCGATTGGTCAGAGAAATACCTTCAACGTACTATCGACCAATCAGAAACGCTGTTAGTAACTATAGCTTCCTCGACCTCGTGTCGTGAACAAAATCTGAGCGCTGGGCAAATCAATTGTTCTCTCGATTATCAAACATTGACTTCCCATTGCAAACCGATGGCGATACCCTTCCGGTATCGTCTTATCTTGTACATGTGAGCCCGGCGAATTTGATCAATATTATTACCAAAGTTACAGCTGTTTCATCGCTACATTTCGAGTCAGTTTTGCAGCTCAGAACTAGGGATCGCAAAATTTAAGTGAATTAAACTGTATTATAAAGCAGGTTTTTTAAGCAATCAGGTTAGTTTTAGTGTAAAGTTGAGAGTCGAATTTTACTTTTGTGTCGAATTCAGCTGACGGTAATGCATCTATTCGCTTTTGAAAAATTGCCTTGGTGCCCTTCTCAAATTTTCAACAGTTGCCTTGATGCCCTTTTGAAATATTACAAATTGCCGTGCTGCCTTGCCTTTTCAGTGAAAATCCACGGCAATTATCAACTTGCCCTAAAAAAGTTGCCGTGCCCCTTCAGATCCTTAATTCGCGGGCTGACCTAAACAGTACCAATGCTGCTACTGAAATTCACATCATAATACACTTGTATAAATCCACATAAGTGCTCGCCAGTGACACAATATGCAAAGCACAACCATGGCAACGAGCATAAGTACTGCGCCCAGCAGCTGTGTGACCCAGTATTATAAACTAGGTCAACGAAAAACAAAAGGTTGTCTTTAGAAAACTTTGTTTTGAAAGGGTGTATTCATGATAACAAGGACATAGTTACTAAGGATTTGCATCAATGGAAGACAACCGATGAGCAGGGACAAGTGATTTGCGCGGAAATTTTTTCCCCCGCGCAATCTCCACGCAATTGGCTATTTTTTTCCTATGGGCAGTGATACATGATTTGCACTGAAAAAATGTTCCGCGCAATCGGCTATTTTTTTTTCGTGCAAATCACTTGTCCCTGCCGATGAGTAATGACCTACCATGCCTCATCAGGAGCTAGTTTCTCTGGTTTAGTGAATAGTTGTAGACACTGGTCTACGGTGATGTTCTTCTCGCTGTCAATTGTATGATACATGGATTCGTCATCTTCATATTCCTGTAAGAATAAATAATACACAACAGGAATGATAATATACAGTATTAGGAAGTTAAACCAGGAAGTTAAACTGCCATCACAATCCCTGCATAAAAAGTGAAACCGTCAGCCCAAAATGCATATATGTGTGCACACTGCAATGCTTGCGTACAGCTTCAATAGTGTAAAACTTGTTTGATTGACAGTTGCTAGGCTTGATCACATTTAGTTCCAGATCTTCGATTACAGATTACGATTGTAATGCAATTACGCTGTACAATAAATATCATCTGCCAGTCGTATGTTGGGAGGGATAGGCTACTGACTTCATTTGCGCCAATGAGTGGTATCCTGTAGTATATTAATACTCCAGAATCTTTAGCACTCTCTCTCTCTCTCTCTGTGTCAGGTGACGCTGTGTAGCGCTGCTGTGGTCTTCACAAGAGTATGCCATCTCACTCGATCTGATGCCAATTGCACCTTGCATTCCTTGGTTAGAAACCAGCTTCACGTCATTAGTCCAAGATGTTTGTGGACGTCCTCTTCCTCGTCGGCCTTCCATAGCCCCTTGCAGAATCTATTTTTCTACACCTCCATGTTTCCTGACAATATGGCCAAAGTACTTCAGCTTTAGTACTCTCAGTACTTCAAAAAGAAATTTGGTTGAAGCAGGATTCAAATCGTCATCCTCTGGACTGCCGAGTCCAGTGCTCCATTATCATCCCTATTTTGCTATTTTACACCAAAACACCATGTGGAAAATGAAACCACATCTTACAGCACAAACTAAAGCTATTGAACACCTGACCTGATGTGGTTTTTTGATTGTATATTAAGTTGATTGTAAAGTTAAGTAGAAGTACATAACATACAAATATTAAAAACCCATGGGGTTTTGACTCACCAACTCCTTGGATTCCGCTAGTACATGGTTCTGCTGCTTGGGGTCATTTCTCCAGTCCATTGCAATATAATCGTAGTGAGACAAATCCAGAGGCTCATCACCTGCAGACAAATAGATCCAGGCTAGGAGTTACACCTCATCTATATTACATCTTACACCTATTTGGCATTTTTAAGAAGTTAGCTTGTTTTACTTTGTAACAAAAATAATCACAGCATATTGGTGGTAAAATGATCAATCTTTGAGATATGAAATCAAATGTCACATTTCCGATGGATGGTTTGGATAAAAAATCTCTTACGGACAATCGCACATCCCCACACAGTGAGCAAGGCACCATTTAACATCATTCCAATGGGCGCAGTTCTACATATTACACAATGAGTACAGACAAGGAATCAAAGAATATATAACCTTTGCTCCACAACATCGTGATGATGTTATGACCTGCGTTTCATGACCTTTCAAGCATCGTTAATCTCATTTCCCAGTCGTTTTATTGCGACACATATGCTATCAGAAGTACTCAGACACAATTTTGATGTTATAATTGTCAAGAAAAGTTGAAATTGAAATCGGTCAGAAAAAACAATTTCCGCTAAAAAGCTGAGATATCACAGGCCTGCAAAATCAATCCACAAAAAACAGGCTGTTTTATAAATAAATAATAAATTATAAATTTTGGATTTATAAAGTGCCTTTCTTCAGATCTTAGAGGACTCAAAGCGCTGTAATTTCGCTGCAATGGTGAATCATCACAATCAGATCGCATCAACTAGGTTGCTGCCCAACGGCGCACACCTATCTGCATTTAGATTGTAACATCCACCAATTATCTGTGCATCTGGGTTGGTCTGGCCCTTTTCCTTCTGTCGCCTTACACCCAGAAATATAAGGCATCACACTTGGGTAGTTAGATATTTGTTGACATACCTTTATCACCTAACCTATCTCCTTGTGGTCCAGGCAGCCCATTCCCTGACATATTGACTGGTTTAATAAAGAATGGTGGCATGGTCCTCTCTGGTAGTTGAGGCTGGCCTACAACCATCGCTGTAATCAAGAAACAAAATACATACTAATATTATGTTCTTTTTGAAGGGGTATTTCGTGATCCTAGCATCTTCTTTTTATGACATTTTTCAGCAGATATCCACAAAAAGAGCCTATTTCCAAAATTTCAGTTGATTCCGATTTTGCGAGTTAAACATGATTATGTGTACTGCACTGCTCCATAGACAATGTGTTGTAATTTCGTTCTGGTATACCAGAACGAAATTCAAATTTCACGATATCTTTGCTAAACGATTTAATCTGCAAGAAATATTTTGTACATAAACATTATGTAGCCAGAGGTTTCCAGTGATATAAAAATCTCAACTTTTTTTGAGAAAAGTGGGGGATGAGGCTGTGGATCACGAAATGCCCTTTTAAGTTCTTTTTTTAATGTTATTAAAAAAAAGGTACATATCAAACATCTGTAATATTGACTGCTCAGTGCCTGTAGTGGGTAAATGCAATAGCTGCCATGTGTAACTGCCATGTGTACATGAGTACACTATACTGTGTGTAAATTGCCAAATGTTCACAGGGCAGCTATTGCACTTACCCACTTCTGGCAATGAGCAGTCGATATATAAACTGTATTCTTAAGGGTTATGGTGCTACATCATGTTAGCTTTTCATTATCTGAATGCAAAATGTGCTATTCCAACCAATTCAGGTAGCTCCATTTATAATCTACACTCCCTGTGTGGGGGATTAAGATCATGCTTTCCATAGGGGGTGTATTGATGTCAACTGGAATATTCCAATGTACCTGTTTTTCCATCTACCCCATCTTCGTCCTTGGCCTCAACCTCATTTCCATTTTTCACATCATCATTAGCCCCGGCAGCACTTGTACTAGCGCCATCTTCTGACTGGTCCATAACGCTTTCACCGACAGCGCTATCTTCACTCAGCTGTTCCTCGCTGGCCGATGACGACGACGAAGCTTCCATATCGATACTCTCTTGTGAACAAGACGACACGCCTGTGCTGCTGCTTGGTTCGCCGGCTCCCCATTCTGATGAGGTGGAGGGTTCGTTTAGTCTATCGGGATCTTCCGGCGAGGATTGGGAGGATTTATCAGGGCTGACGTTTGTTGATTGGGCTGTGATGGGTGGCTGGAAAACATTGGTAGAATATCTGCAAGTAAATTTACAGGCAACAAGTAGATTAGGTTTTTATGTGTCCATGTTGAAAGGACAGTTCTCGAACCATAATTATGGACACTTAACTTAAACTTAATGGATTTATAACGCACAGATACAAAAGCAATTAAAAAAAACCAAGTAGACTGTCTAACGTGTCTTACACTATTTTGCGCGACGCTATGTTCATCATCAGAAGAAGTCCTAAGATGTTGTGAAAGACTTGTCCTTTTGTTGACCATTGGGTAGTTGAATTTGTTGTGCTGAAAGTCAGTTTAACCCTAACAGGACGGTATACTACAAAATACTACTTGATATATGCGCTGTTCATGCATGCATCCCACGTGGTGTGATGACGCAATCGCCCTAAGTGATATATAGGCACGGTTTCGCTGGCCAGCGAAGCCCAAGACCCGTGGCAAAGTGTCGCCGACCCAGTGCCTGGCATGCGAGGGGTTTCGGGTTCGAATCCCACCCAGAGCAAACAACTTCTTTCCTTCTTTTCTCTCTTTCAGGCATGAGAGTGATGAATTATAAAAAAAGAGGAAAAATGGCGAACGGAGGAGCGTAGCGACCGGAGTATCGCCCCTCACGGGGGGGTCCAGGGGCCGGCTTAAGGGCCCCTGGTGGGGTCCAGGGGCGAAGCCCCGGCGGGGTCGATGGGCGGAGCCCCCGAAGCCAGAGGGCTTCTACACTGTAAAAACCCTATTGAGGCCCTCTCAGGAGAGCAATTTTACAGAAAAAAAAGACACATAAATGAAGACAAAATGTTTAATTTGAATGAAAAAATAGCACTTTTTAGTACAATGTTACTGGTGCGCAAACCATTTGATGGATGGTTTGACATGTGACCTCACCTAATTTGACCCCTAGATGACCTTTGACCTCAAGACCCTTCACCTCAGCCCTAGTCCCCCATCCACTGATCATTGTTACCAAGTTTGGTTTTAATTGGCATAGCAAATGTATACATAAAAAAATGTGTTGCGTTTGGATGATACAGCGATTTGAAATTTCAACTGCCTATACTTTTACATGCGGGCGGCCATCTTAAATTGGCCATATTTACTTAACAACATGACCGATGAAGCCGATTCTTGGATATGTGATGCACAATTAACATTCGATTATTTTTTGACCTTTGACCCCTACATACCCTTTGGCCTATATAACCCCAACTTAAATCAACCCTAGACTTTGGCACAACCATGTGAGAAACGAAATGAGGTATGTGCCTCCTAAATGATAGTCAACAAATTCAACAATACAATGAATGACATGCATGCATCAGTGCATGAAGATACAAAAAATGACAAAGAGTTTTAAGCTTACGGAAGAACAGTGTTACTCTTCCTCATCTTCAATATCTTCTTGTGGCTATCATTTCCCACGTGGTCAACTAGAGCCACGCGTCCCCTCATTGCAAACAATGCAGAAAGCAAAACCAGGTTTCTTATGCAATGCGACAACTTCTGCCCGGTTGCACTGTGTGTATGATCCAGCCATTCCCACCGCCATAAGTTCTTCACCAGTGGGTCTTTTCGATCTTCTTGAATAGCTAGCTTGCTTGCAGAAGTGCCCTTTCTAGGAAATCACAATCCCTCGACGCCATACTAACTCTTTGGTAATGTTTTTAGTTCAAATATTTCGCTTCGGACACGATTGTTTGATTTTATTCACCCGATCGCATCTCTTTACAGACGAAATTCATGACATGAACCATCTTTAAAAAAGTTTACTATCATCGGGTCAAAGGTCTTTTGCTATATAGCCTCATCCCCAAGCTTGTGGGTAGCCCAAGTGCACGATATGTTAATCTTTAGCGTCATCAAGAGTCTGATGGTGAGACTACTTTAATATTTGCTAATATTCGATTCCAGTCGTTTATCGCGAGTAAAACATGTACAATTCAGACGGGATTTCCATGATTTACCTAATACTTGAAAAGCGAAAGCAGTTATTCTCATGATTTGGGTCATTGAAAACGCGGAAAATCGCGGAAACGCGGAGATTTCTCATGCCTGCTCTTTATTCCTTCCTTCTTTCCCTTCCCGTTGCCAAAAAGCCCTTAGGCGGTTAGGGTTAGGTTACCACTATCGAAATTCAATATAGGCTTCCTTAACCCTAACAGGATGGTATACTACAAAATACTACTTGATATATGCGCTGTTCGTGCATGCATCCCACGTGGTGTGATGACTAATCGCCCTAAGTGATATATAGGCACGGTTTCAGCTGGCCAGCGAAGCCCAAGACCTGTGGCAAAGTGTCGCCGACCCAGTGCCTGGCATGCAGGGGTCTCGGGTTCGAATCCCACCCAGAGCAAACAACTTCTTTCCTTCTTTTCTCTCTTTATTCCTTCCTTCTTTCCCTTCCCGTCGCCAAAAAGCCCTTAGGCGGTTAGGGTTAAACTTTTAGAATCTTTAAAAAATGATTAAGCACCCTTTATTGCTTAAGCCCTTGTGGTTATTTAATTGAATATATGGCACCTACCTTGCATAAGCTTCCATGGCTTGACATAATCTGGCATATGTTGCATGCGACTGGGGTAGGCTAATCATAAATGGACTGCCCACAGGTTCAGGTCGTCTCTTGCAAGTAATCTTGTGACTGGCCCAGTGTTCCTTTTGACACATCCTGTATGAACAAATCAACGGCAGGGTAATGATTGGGATTACTGTATAGCTAACCATAAGTTTAACTCTGAACCTCCTGTCGAAGATATGACCTTAATCTCCAACACAGCGAGTATGAATTTCAATGGGACTACCTGAATGATCGACTCCACTTGAGATCTACACCTTCTGTGCGGAAGATTAAAGTTATGTCTTCCATGGGGAGGGGTGTAAATTTCAACTGGTATAGCCCATTCTACACTCTTCATGTCTTTCACATGCACTGTTGACATATCACTAAACTACCAATTGGTCTTAAGTCAAAACAAAAGAGGTTTTTTGAATTGATTTCTTTTGTGGCGTCATACAGCCAAGTCATACCGAAGCAATTCCCACAGACCCAATTACGTATCTCTCTTTACTTGGCGTTTCCTCCCACACAGTTAAACCCATTTTACCTTCCCAGCACTATGCCGGTACCCATTTATACACATAATAGCACCATCGCCAGGGTTCAAATCGCAACCCTCCTATTATGAATCGGAGCCTGTACCGCTAGGCCATGGTGCCCTAATGCAGTATTTTGGTGTCATACTTTATGCTACATCACAGAATTAGAGAAGGCGAACCGGGACTCCCTATACCGCCACATACAATCGCGCCGTCAGCTATGGGGAGAAAATTGGGGGTATTCAGGTCCTTGCCGACGGTGCGCGGAGACGAACGAAAACAATTCTGCGCCTCATCTGAAGCGTTGTCGTACTCGCGTGCTGGTCGAATCAAGTGTGTCTCTCAAATGCGCCAATCATCCATGTCGCGCTTGCATGACAACGAATGCTTTGAGCGCATTCCGAGGGAAACCGAATACCCCTAATTTTTGCTCCATGCCTGTATCAAGATGGTGGTCGAGTCCTGGTTCTCTGGTTTTAATTTAAAATTCTTCTTACAAATTAGTCCATACAACAGGCTGAAATGGTATCCACTAGAACATTGGATACAGAGGCGAGCCCATCCAAAACCAAACAGGGCACAACTGAGATTTTGCAGAAATATAATTTTCAGGCAATTGGTTTCTGATACATTCAAGACAGTCAGGTTCAGAGTATGATGCTCACTATTATGATGTGCACAGATTGAGGATTCACAAGGAAAGAGTAATCACAACATACATATTACCTGCAATTTTAACAATAACAGTTTGAGAAATTGACAAAGTCCCAAAACTAAAATAAAATGATTGTGCCAGGGATATATGCAGTGTTGCCTAAACTTTTCAGTGCCGGCCATAGTGAATGACCCTCTAGTAGTCCAACTCTTCCGATTAAAAAAAATCCCAATACTACATTTGGGCGGTTTTACCCAAATTTGAGAGGTAAATTGCCCAATTGCACTTGCAAAAGTTGACCAATTTTAGGCAAGTAGCAGCATGTTTTTTTAAAGTAGCAGCGAGTGATCGCCAAATGGCCCAATTGTGCGTCTAGGGACGGTGCATCACTGGGGAAAGGCATTATTACAGTCAGCTTATTAATACTTGAAGACCGAATTAAAAAGACTAGTTTGCGTCTGACGTCAGGACGTCATATGCAAACATGTCTTTTTAATTCAGTCTCCAATTATAATGATGACTTACTGGTCACAATAGGCTGCTCTGAGGCATTTGGTACAGCGCTTCAGGACATGGTCTCCTACACGATCTTTCCTACACATTGAGTTAGAGCATCTGTTGAGCGCAGGTGGCATTTGTAGTCTCTGAAATCAAGAACACACGCACAGGAATATTAATGACTGGATTGACGACAACAAATATCAAATTCAAGCAAATATGCTCCATGAAATTACAGGTGAGTTTTTGTTTTTAGAGAGTAATTTTACAGTACTTCATATCGGAGAAATCCAGAAAAAAAAAAATCACGCATACAATTACAATACAATGTTTTTTTTCATAGTTGTTTTTCCTTAAAATATGGACTCATTAACACTTGTTCAAAATCAATCTACAGTTTCTGAAAGTTCTAGTTTTCATTTTGTATTTACCTTGCAACTGCTTTCACAAATAAATATTTGGGATTTAAAAGCATATTTCTTTATAAATCCTAGCACAAATATTTAAAAATAAACAAAAATTCAAACATGGATTTTGGAGCACTTTCAAGAAAAAAATTAATATTATTTTTGTTTAGCCTTCAAGCACAATAAATTTGCCAAGTAAAATTAAAATGTGTGGCCTGCCATTTACCTGCATGACTACAACTTCAACTACCCTCTCCTTCACTTGCTTCTCACCTAGAACTTCACACCTGTGATCAAAAAAAGACAGCAAATAATATTACTCAGTAACCATGGCATCAAGTTAAAATAAAAAAAATTAAAGGGTACTACACCCTTGATAAATTTATGTCTATTTTTGCATTTTTCTCAAAAACTAATAACACAGTGGTAACAAAACTTATGTATATTATAGGGGCAAAGGAATCCAATTACTACACTGGAATTTCAGTGACCCAAGACAAGCGGTTTGTATTTATGATTAGAAATAAGGTACCGCTAGCATGTACCTCGTTTCCTATCATATATACTGAACCGCTTGTTTTGAGTCACTGAAATTTCAGTGTAGTAATTGGATTCCTTGCCCCAAAAATATGTATAACTTTTGTTACCAGTGTGTTATTATTTTTGAGAAAATGCAAAAATAGTCACAATTTACCACAGGGTGTAGTACCCCTTGTTGAAATTCAGGGGAAAAAATCATGGGATGAGTTAAAACAGCAATGATGTTAAACAACTCAACTTTTTCCACAAATAATCAGACAGGAATGAAAAACTCCATCGATTGATCAGTCTAATCATCTGAATGATCAATATTTTCATCTTCAAAGTACTTATCTGTGTGATAATCCAGCTGATTATCACTCTACCACAATGTGTTATACTAGGAGTGATCTCCTTAAGTACAATACTGGTATTTCAACTACATGTAGACTGTCTCAAGAAGTTTGGTACAACATTAAGTCACTTGGTTTAAATAAACAGAAACCAACTCGTCGAGGAAAGAAGAAGATACTTTCAAACAACTTTCCAATTATGAGCTGTGTGGATCCATCTGCATCACCTGCAATGATTTCTCATTCTAATGAGCAAACTGTTCAGCAGAAACAATGTGAGCACTCATCAAGTAACCATAGCAACATGAAGTTAGGTCTATGGAATGCCCAGTCTGTCGGCAATAAAGGGGACACAATAACTGATATAGTCTTGAATGGGGACTTGGATTTCTTCTTCCTCACGGAAACCTGGCTCCGTTCTGATGATCGTGTAATCACTGGACAAATGTGTCCTCCCGGTTACTCATTTTTGGGCGTACCCCGTAACTCTGTCCATCGTGGTGGAGGAACTGCCTGTGTTTTCAAGAGCCAAGTGAGTCTCGAACTCTGCGAGGAGAAACTACCTAAAAGTGACTGTTTTGAACATTCATTATTCTATATGAAGAACCAGAACCTTTACTTTGTTGTTGTGTATAGATCATCATCTTTAAAGCAAATGCCTCAATATTTTCATGATTTTGAGATATTTCTCAATGCAGTTGACCTTCTTCCTGGACGATCAGTGGTATTGGGTGACTTCAATATCCATATGGACATGCCCAATGAAAGCGACACCAAATCTATGCTTGCTATCCTTGAGTCTCTTAGTCTCGAGCAACTTGTTGATGAGCCCACTCATGTTAAGGGACACACTTTGGATTTGGTTATGGTTAAAGGGAATGATCATGTTGTCAAGCCATATGACATCCACCCTGTTCATGTTTCTGATCATTTTCTCATACTTTGTGACATTGATTTTAAGAAGCAGTCAATTGTCAGAGCCACCAATGTGTACAAAGCGCGTAATTTCCGCAATATTGACCCTGTTGCTTTTGAGGAAGACCTTGTGTTCAAGCTCAATACCACTGATGATTCCATGGATGGGGCACATGTAGACCTTGTCCAGTTCTGTAACAAAACCTGTAGCCAAGTACTTGAGACCCATGCACCTGCCAAAGAAAAAACATGTACCGTTCGCATCAAACCTGAATGGTTTAATCAAACTGTTCAGGATGCGCGACGCCTACGTGAGGCAGAGTGAACGACGTTGGCGTAAAACAAGGACTGAAGTGGACCGTCAAGCCTACATTGATTCCCAGAGGGAAGCTGCGGCAACCATTGGCAAAGAGAAAGCATCTTTTTATAATCAAAGGCTACTCAATTGTAACACTAAGGACATGTATAAGACTATAAATGCTCTTTTGAATAAGACCTCACGTGACCTTCCAGATAGTAGCTCTCCAGCTACATTAGCTAATGATTTCTGTAAATATTTCATTGGTAAAGTAGAAACAATTCGTGCTGATGTTGATGCTGTCCATGCTACCTTTTCAGACACCGCTTCTCAATGTTCTACATCTAGCACATTGCAATGCTCGCTTGACAAATTTGAAGCTGTGTCTGAGGAAGAGTTATCAAAAATAATAACGCAATGGACCTCTAAGTCATGTGACCTAGACCCCCTCCCGACCTGGTTGTTAAAGAAACATATCCATATCTTTCTCCCTATTCTTACCAAGATCGTCAATAACTCCCTCCTTTCTGGCTGCTTTCCTGCTGAGCTACGTACGGCTACCATCACGCCTGTGCTAAAAAAGGTGTCCCTTGACAAACAGCAGCTCTCAAACTACCGGCCTGTCTCCAATCTAGCCTTTGTTGGTAAACTGATTGAGAAAGTTATCTCAGCCCAGGTAACCAAGTATATTGAGTGCAATAAACTGGCTGAACCTTTGCAGTCAGCGTATCGGGCTGCTCACAGCACAGAGACAGCACTCCTGGCTGTTCATAATACCTTTCTCAGAGCTATTGATGACAACAGGGCTGTCTTTGTGGTGTTACTTGACTTGACTGCCGCATTTGATACGGTGGATCACCGTATTCTGTTGCAGCGGTTGAGCCAAGACTTTGGCATCATTGGTGATGCCCATAGAGTATTCCAGTCCTACCTTGAAAATCGCAGTAGTCAGGTCTTTGTTAAGGGGTGCTATTCGTATAAGGTTCATCTGCCTTATGGTGTCCCCCAGGGATCGGTCATTGGTCCGATATTGTTTACCTATTACACTCGTGCCATTGGGAACATTATTCATAATCACAGCCTCCAATATCACCTCTATGCTGATGATGTCCAGCTGATGATCACCTTTAATCCTGCCATCCCGGGTGATGCAGCTTGTGCCTTGTTCAAACTTTCCAACTGCATCCATGAGCTACAAGCTTGGCTCACCAGTAACAAGCTCAAGCTCAATATGGCAAAGACTGAGTTTTTTGCTGCCTCTTCTGATTATCACTACATTAATATCAAACATCTCACCCTTTATTTGGATGGGTTGGAGATCTCTGTATCTTCATCCATAAAGAATCTAGGGGTCATTTTTGACCATGACATGAAGATGTCCAGTTATGTTGCACATCTGTCCAAAACTTTGAACTGGCAGATTGGCAATATTTGGAGAATTAGGCGGTTCCTCAGTTTTGATGCGTGTACCAATGCGGTTAGGACTCTTGTCCTGTCCAAGATTGATTACTGCTCCTCCTTGCTTAATGGCATCTCCCAGAAAAACCTCACCCGCCTGCAGCTTCTCCAGAACAAGTGCGCCAGACTCATTTTCAGAGAACCAAAATATACTCATACGTCTCCTTTGCTTCATAGTCTGCACTGGCTTCCAGTTGCTAAACGTGTCCAGTTCCACACTCTCGTTCATGTTTATAAGGTTCTTGCTTCATCAACACCTGAATACCTGTCCTCCATCCTTCACACCCGTCATTCTGAGTACACGTTGCGCTCTGCTGCTGCCACTTGCCTTTCCATTCCAAGATCCCACAAGTTGGCTGGTGACAGAGCATTTTCCATCATTGCCCCTGTTCTATGGAATGGATTGCCTTCCCACATTCGTAACTCTCCAAATGTTCCAACATTCAAAAAGAACCTAAAAACTCACCTATTCACCTAATGTTTCCTCTCTCTTGTATTTTTTCCTTTCCATAGCGCTTTGTTTTTTCATTTAAAAAGCGCTCTCTAAATCTGTGTATTATTATTATTATTATAAACACAGTATAAGTTGAATATCTCAGACATGAGAATGGTTTTTTGAAAACTGCCTGAAAAAGCATGTGAATTCGGCCTTAAAAGGACCAAAACAGGCTGAAAAAATAGATATATATGCTTTAATTTGGACAACAAAACTGCTTGAATTCAGGAAAAAGCCTGAAAATTCTCATGCCTGATTTACATGTGATTGCGATGCACCGCTTCTGGAAAGCGATGGGCAATCGCCAAACTTTGTGATGCATCACTTGTTGCTTTTGCATTTATACTTATGTACCTTCTGCGTCAGCGTACTTTTCATAGAATAACACGATCGCGCGACCTGCATGACCGAACCTTGACCTTGCCTAGCAACGACCGTGTGATTGGCCAATTCTCAAAAGCTGTGTTTGCGCCGTAAGCGCTGGTCTTTGCGTAGTAGGCTCGACGCAAATAACTGTGCGTACCCAAGTTGGCTCTCATGATCGAGAATTTATTATTTTGGCTATAATCACGGTGCTCGCGATTGAAGACGACAATTAAAATATATAAAAAGCCACAATACATATGAATTAACTAAAATTTGGGTCAACAATTCAGTGAAATTGAGACACACATTGTTAAAATAAAAAAAAAACCTCTGGGCAATGTTTTATACCACTTCAGATGAAATATTCACAATTGAAAGGGTACAAAGAAATGGAATATACCCTTAAAGAAAACCCTGTATTTGAATACTTACAATTTGATAATACTTACACATAAATAATATCATTAATAGAGATACTGGACAGGCTACTTCCCCTGTTGAACACTTTATGTACTCGACTATTGGCAACCTCAAATACCCGCATCTGAGGAAAAAGATACACATAAATAATATCATTAATAGAGATACTGGACAGGCTACTTCCCCTGTTGAACACTTTATGTACTCGACTATTGGCAACCTCAAATACCTGCATCTGGGCAAAAAGCAAACAAGTTAATTCAACAGTGGTTTATTTAGTGATCTCCAAGGGCACCTGCTTTGTGTATTTCACTGGACAAATATAAAAATGGTTGGATGCAAAATATTCAAAACAAACAAGAAAAAATATCAACTTTTGTCTACTTTTTGCTAATGACTGGACATGATGATTGGAAGTTTACTTACATTTTTACTGTTAACTTTTGTCTTCTGCGACATAACAGCTTTTAATTCTTCAACACTTGCATCTGGTGTAAGTGGTACTAGATACTGCAGAAAGAAAGAAAGAAACAACACAATACAGAGATCAGTATGATCATAAAGGAGGGTGACAATACACTGCACAGATATTATGTGTCTCAATGCCAGTGAATACGGCTGATATTTAGAGAATAAACGATAGGAATTTTTATTTTGCCTATCCTCTACCGTGTGATAGATGACAGGCAGGTCTAATATTTTGAGTAGTGGATGCGGCGCAGCCGGTATCCACTACGATAAAAATATTGGACCTGCCTGTAAATCTATCATAGGTAGAGGATAGGCAAAATAAAAATTCCTATCGCTTATTCTCATTCTTAGTCAGTTAAATATTATTTTAATAACTGTAAACAATTTTTAAAGTAAAAACTAAGTTACCGTCATAAAAACTCCCTCATTATAAAATGAACGAAACTTGTTTACAACTTCACATATTCTGTTGCGCGTACTGCTAGCGCTGCGTTCAGCAGATTCCGCACTAGTCTACGCATCCAGCGCGATACATACGCCGCATCTCTACACGCGATGTTACGAATTATCAAGACGCATGATGACGTGGGGTCGTCTACGGCCTGATAGCGGCACCGAAATCATGCGATTGTCCAATCAGAAATGTGTCTACGAACTAGACCACTCCCACTGACTAAGAATGGCAAATACAAATTTCCTGTACGGCCAAAAATATCAATGTGCTTCAACTTTAAGGCTTGTTCTCTGTATTTTGTATTTCAAGATGTCCAAGTTCCATGACCTTTGACTGGTTGTGGTTGTGGAATCATTTTATCTCAATCCATACTTAGTGCTTTATATGAAAATGCAAAAATCACAATTAATAAAACTTACAACATGTGCCTCATTTACTCACATTGGGTCACATATGTGATGCGATCAAGCAAAATCAATCGGAACTCGCAAATATTGATTTTGAGATATTGCCAAACAGAGGAAATATTCCCCTTTGTTTCCTCTTGTTTTGGAAACTCTTAACTTTAATCGCTCATATCTTTGGAACTGGTTGTTCAATTTCAATTGGGTTTTCTGCAAAATGCAGCTTAGTGAATGTTTTTTACCATACTATAAGAAACTAAAAAATTAATATTTCCGAGTTCCGACTGATATTGCTTGATCGCATCACATATAGAGATGATCTAATAACAGATGGGGAAATCCACTTTAATCTGCAACACTTCAAGATCTTCAGGTGCTTCAATTTGAGTAGTTAGTAGATTTACAAACAAGCAGGAAAGGAAACAAAACAAGTCAACTCTGAGTGACTTACCTTAACTGGTTTCTTATAGTGTTCCTTGGAAAAGAAGTATACTGGAATATGTCTTTTCTTCTTTGGAAGAGGTACTGAAAGTTGCATGAATGGATCAAACGTAATGGACACCTGTGCACGGAGATAAAAATGAAAACAATGCAAATGACAGGTAATTATTTTCAGATACACATATATTTGTTGGGAATCTCTGATAATAATTAGTAAGTTTTTAACAGGTTCGCTGTCGGACAAGTTTAGAACTGTCAAGCTTTCGTTAGGAGTAGCTCTTGACTTCTTCAAGACAAAGTACCTAAGTATGAGACATGTAGGCTGCCCCTTCCCTACTGGTGGTTCTGAAAAGAGTCGTTCACTGAAGACTGACCCTTGTGAACAATGAACAAGCAGACCTCACCTATCTGCTAATGTAAAAGTTTTTTGTGGCTCTAAAAAGAAAAAACTGAAGATTGCCCTGTTCACTGAAGATTCCCCGGTTATCTCTGATAATGGTCAAAACATATGTGATCTTGCACTACACTCTTTGTATTGACCTGGTATCTTGTTACCAAAACAATGGCATCATGTACACTATTATAGTTTACCTTTCCGCACTCTGGACATACTAGTTTAGACTTGTACTGGCCTTGGAACAAGTCTACAATAAATGAATCGTTGCGTTTCTTATGCGTTGCCCAAGCCTCTTCAGCTACCACCTGCATGGGGGGAAAACAGAATTGAAACAATACACCTTTACAAATCAACATCAGAAATGTTCCCAAAACCAGGGCATGTGCACCAGCATGATAAAGCATACACATGCATCCTCACGCTCGCAAAATTTCACATACAACCGTTTGCCAGGGACACAAATTAAGCAAAGTGCAACTAGCGTAATTGCTGCCTCCAATAGCTGCATGATGACCAGGAATTTGGGTCATTATAAACACAAGGTTGTCTTCGGAATATTTGAAAACTTCTATTGGTTGAGTCATTTACCTAAAATTTATGGGTCATTACCTTATCATGGGGAACACCCCCCCCCCATAAACTACCCATATCTCCTCATGATTTATAAATCACATATTCTGTATTCAAATCACCACAATATAATAAATAAAGTGTCTGGTAATTAACCAATCATACAAAATGTTGAGACTTACTTCATCTGGTCTACCATCTGAATCCACCGTCTCTGTGTAGGGCTTTTCCTTGATACGATTTAGATCCTACAAAGATAAACATAATTGAGGTTCAAGATGCAAGTGTTTACACACCATTTAGGTACCCTAACATGCAGGTATCTAAGGGATGAAATCAAAACTCGACCGGCGGTTGACTGCCGATTCCATCCAGTTTCCATTGTTTAGAACAATAGAAACAGGGTGGAACTGGACGGAACCGGCGGTCAAGTTTTGATTTCCACCCTAATAGCCTTTCTGGAAGGAACATTGGTTATTTTCACATGAACATTATCATAATACCGACCCAGTTTGACATATTTTGAAGAGCACTGCCACGATGGAGAGCCGCTTCTCCCTTCACTTGGTATCGTGTTACACATTCGACCAAACACCTACAGTGCTTGGTGTCGCACTCATGCAACTCAGTGTCTGGACAGCGGGGGAATCGTCGACACAGACTAGGTATCTACTTAAGGGTACATGCTCTTGGGTCATGACCTTGACATAGGGAAATTTTTTTATTTTATTTTTGACAAGAAGACATACATACCCTTCATATAAAATAACATGAATCCTGAAAAAAAGTGCCAATGTGTAATTTCCCCCTATTTTGTCTCCCGTTGCTAATGAAAACAAACTCTGATTGTATTGCGTGCGGTCCATTTATTAAAAGCTCCATGGTATGCACCAATTACTCTCTTAGTTTCGAGTCCAGACTGCATATTGTAAGGACGAACGACGTGTGTTTCGCACACCGTAAACCACAACATACACCGATTGTGAAGGAGACTAACTCTCAAGTTGAAGCGTTTCCGATTAGAACGTCAGTCCGGCAAACTCGTCAAATTGGGCATATAATATCAAAACGGGATGTACGAGCGGGAATCGGGATATCGCTGTGCTTGAAACCGTCGCCCAGCAGGCCCGCGCCCGTAACTTGCAGTAGTGTTTTGTTTTGCACTACAGCCCGGGCAAGCAAGAAGTGCTGTGAAAACATATTTATATGGAAGATATGGGCCTATATTAGATTTACTGAAACCGGGGCTCACAAAATGATTATTATAAATGATCAACCAAATATTGTTGAAGGTCTATTGATCATTATTCAATGACAATGGACATGCCTATTGCCTCCGGCAAGGGGGGGGGGGGAGGGTAATCCCATACTGCCAAATGCATAGGGGCCTACGGGGATTGCGCTTTTGCAAACAATCCTTACAGACATGGGTCCCTATTTTTGCTGAAAATCCTTATGGGTCCGTTAAACCCCGTGCCCGTGAATCTCGATCTTTCGGGAAAATGGGTCTAGGCCTATAGGAAAGAAAACTTTAGACATGGGTCTATATTTTTGAGAAAATCCTTAGAAATGGGTAGGCCCCTCCCTACCTGTCCACGGTCAAATGGCAATGGGTAGGCCTCACGGGTTTCAAGTCTGGAGCCTCCACCCCGTCTAAAAAATATCAACTTGTTCCCCCCGGCATGCCGAGGGCCGGTTTTTAGGTGTCGCTTCGCCTAAACCATAATTATACGCCTAACGAGTAACGACCATTTGAGCGTGCAAAAATTTGCACTTTGGGGGCTAGCTAAAATGGCCAATGAGGTTAATTTGGTCAGAAACCCCTGGCAGAAACCCACATACAGGGGTCAACATTGGGAGGGTGATTGTATGGAACATCTACCCTGGCAAAATATTAGTGGGATTTATCCTCCATCCCACCAGGATCTACGCCTACAAAAGGGATCCGAAAATCTAAACTTCGAAAATAGTCCAATAGGCCTTCTGATTAAAATACAAAATAACAAAAACACAAAATAACTTCCCATGACAATATGTCTGTTCATAAAATACAAATTTTGTATTAGATCCAACACACAGGTTTTTACTGCTTTTGGAAGGAGGGTGGTCGAAATTTTAAAAAAGTCGTGCACTTGAAATTATGACCCCCTTTTTTCGGCAACAAAAAATTATGACCCCCGCTGATTGGCCTACACCTTAGGGGCTGTGCAATCATTATGACCCCTGGGGAGGGTAAAATTGGCGGGGGCAAGAAATATTTGGCGAGCGAAGGGGGCAAGCAATTCCCCCAAGCGATTTTTGCACGCATTCATGGGCGCCTTTTTAATAAAACACTCTAAAATGGCTTGGGAAAACAGTACGGAACGCTTAAATTTTCTTGCTCGGAGCGCTGAGGGGGCAATGAATTTTTGGCGGGCCGACGGGGAGCGATTTTTGGCGGGCGAGAGGGGGGGGAGCGATATTTGGCGAGTCATTTGGAAGTTTTACCCCCGGGGGTAAATTGCACAGCCCCTTAGGCCTACCGTACCCCATAAACAGGCTAAAATTGTATTGAAATCATTCAAATCAGTCTTTTTGAATGAAATAACCACACTATCTGTCATCTTGTGATTCCCTACATTTTGGTCATCGAAAATGTTATGACCCCCCATATTTTTTTATCCTTAAAATTTTTGAACCCATCTGTATATTTGGGACCACCTTCCAAAGAAAATGATAGCGCCCCCTTGCCAGGCCTAATCATTATTTTGTTCTTGAGCAAAGATTGGTGAATCATATGATTTACAAATGCATCGTTAAACCATATAGGCCTATTTTGTACTTTTGTTCTCAAAATTACAACAAAAAAAAGTAAGTCAATTATCGTAGTAGGCTGACGATATCCATTCTTGTTCTAAAATTGTCAATTTTGCACTGGCCCTGTTCTGACCACAGCTTCTAACATTCATAACATCGTACTTTGGTCAATCATGTTCCAAACGGGATATACAACCATGGCAGTCTCTCCAAGTGTGTACATCTCGATTTGCCGGATTGACCCATGACCTCATGAGTCATGAAACGTAAACACATGGCGTGAAATATAAATTTCTCTGTGTCTTCTTGCCAGGAAAATCAGGAATTTAACCAGTTGCAGTCATTTGATTGTGAGTAGCAAAGTACACAAGCAACCGGGCCTTGTCGTGGCTCATGAGGGCGAATTTCGTTTGACACTTTGTCAAATTAGTAACATAGAATTGAAAGAAATATTACGCGATTGACCGTATCTCTGAATCGTGTAAAAGCTTAAAAAGTGTTGACCATACCGTCTAAAAAATTGATATTTCAAATTGGCTGATCGTAATCCCCAAATTCGAGTATGCACATGTAGCGAAGATATGCACCATATCTTGCAAAGTTATTTTTTTGAAAATAATTAAACAAGCTATGAAAGCTAGACTCATTAAGAAATTTTTGAAAAATACAAATTTCAGTCGTAAATTTTAGGTTTTCTACAACTTGTAATTTTATTTCTGAAGTAGAGATATCAAAACTGAATAGCAAGAATGTTACTATGGGATGTTTTATAGATGACTACAATTTGGTTTAGAAATCGGAATGAGGAAAATTGATGAAATGACTGGTCAAAAAAAAAATAGCGAGTGCTATAATCAATGACCCAGTTCATTCACTCCCAGTCCCAATCAGAGTCTGAAAATTAAAATAGCAATGGAAAAATAATAATATATAAACCTTTACCTTTAAGATGAGGTATAACTTTTATTTTTCCGATGATTATTTCTGGGCCAAATTTGATACTTAATGTGGCAAAATCATCCCATTTTTTTGCTCAAAACCTCAAAAGAGGCAGTAACCTTAAGTGTTAAGTAAAATATAGCAATTACCTATAACTGACTTTGCTTTAATCTGTTATACACAATGGTAAATAACTGTAACCTGGTATGAATACATAAACAGTTCGTAACATGCATACATTCTCTTCCATTGTTATTCAATTACGTTAGATGCCGATTCCCAGTTAACACACATATTTTGTGATAGCTTATTTGACCTTACCTCATGCAGGCCATCCAATAGGAATGCCATAAATTCCTGGGCATCATGCTGAGCAAATCCCATGAACTGACTTGCCTTGGTTGCTATAACGGTCTGAAAATAATGACCAAGAAATAAAAATAAAAGATTATGCTTAAAAATAACAGCTATGTAGCTTCTGGAAAATAGTTAATCTCTGAAAAAAAATTTGTTTCACCAATTTCAGATTCTAATCAAACATTCCAAGAATTTGAATTCAACTTTATTCCAAGACTTGCTTTAGGGCATAAAGAGCAAGTGGGGTCTGTCAAAATTTCTTAAACATTCTGCGAACTGTAGAAATTGACAACAACAAAAAAAAGTGCAAAACTGACAAATAGCACATGTGACATGATCAAGGGGAATGAGTCACATGTCGACACTGGTCCAAAATGAATTTAACATGTTTCTAAAGAGGGCATTTAGAGCTTTCAGAAACTGGAAACCCCATGTTGATACAACTTTTCATTGATAAGTTATGTCAATTTATCAATCGCTGAAAAAAATATAAAACAAAAGAATTTGAACACTTTCTTTGCCAATATCTCAAAATCAATATTAGCGACATCCGACTCATTTCCCTTGATCGTGTCACATATGGCAGGAGTTAAAGAGATATCAACCAATTAAAAAAATGTGCTGAAAGACCTAACTTTCTTATAAAATTCCATTATCCAATTCAGGAAATGCAAAAACAGTCCGGAAATTTGTTCTTTATAGCCAAACATTTGGAAATTCTTGGAAGACTGGCACCTCTGCAAAGCTCTCTTAAACTTCCTGAATGAGAACACTGTAACTCACATTCATTTTTTTAAAACTCAAGTGTAAATCAATTGAAATCAGTATTCTAGCAGCTCTCCTAAATAAACATTATGAGAGCTCCTCATCCAACTAATTGAGACCGTCTACCACAAAATGGGCTTTTTCAGATATTGGCCAGGCAACTTGTTCTCAAACTAAGCTTTACAATAATATATTGCATGTTCATATGTGACACGATCTGGTCCATGGGGGCCAAAGACGGCAAATTTGAAACTGAGATAAAGGTAAAAATATGAAGTAAAAAAACAATAAAATACATACATGTAAGAAAATACATATAAAAAACTTCATAACTTTAGAACCAAGTATGCTAGACCTTTGGTGTTTTCAGTAAATGATAGCTTATTGTATGTATAATGTAATAATTACAGTAACTCAATTTTCAAAAATGCCTCCTTTGGCCCACATGGACCAGATCGTGTCACATATTACTTGTTAGGAGGTTAGTAGAATAATCCATAAATAGGTTGAGAAATCCTTTTATCTATTGGTCATTCAAATGATCAATGGACCATAACTCAGATCCAGTTCTGCCGACGTTACGTCCAAGTTCTGGTGGATGGTCACAATTTCATCAGCAAACACCTGTTACTCCATTTTTTACACCTGTTTTTCCATTTTTACCTTCAGTTTGAGTGGGGCATATGATCTGAATTTGCCCGACCACAGTAGTCTCATCAAAACAGCAAAGGACAACACCATATGACCACCAGTGCCTAATGGATTGTCTGTGTTGATTTCATCTTTCACATTGTTATCTGAAAAAAAAAAGTGTAAAAATCACACAAATAATTTGAACGGCTCATATTTGAACATATTCATTATCTAATCCAGTGTACTTTCGTATTGTTTACTTTGATTCTTGTTGGTCCCTGTTATTATTGTGCAGGTTTTACATGTGGGCTCTGGAATTGGTAATCATAAAACTTTACCTACATATGTTCTTCATCTGATGTTACTTACTTGTTCCAGTATATTTTTGATTTGTTTATTTGATTCTTGTTGGTTGGTGCATTTTGTAAAGAGGTTTACACTTTTGTGGGCTTTGGAATTGATAATTTTTGACCATCAAAATTTACCTACTTCTGTGCCTACATTTATTGTTTCTTGTCCCCTCTGCATACTGTCTGTGTTTTACTTGTTACCCATGTCAAGTTGATATACCTCACACATTCTTTTCAATAGCCACAATACAAAAATACTAAAGCTAATTATTAGACTTACCTAACATGTAATCTTTGAGCTCCCTTGTGTTGGCCAATACTTGAATGACACTGTTCATGAAGCAGGTATTTCCCAGGTTGTCTAAGCCTGTGAAACCTTTCTTATACTGAGCTACTGCTTCCCCAGTTTGCTTGTTGCTTTCGTGTGACAGTGACAATGGTGGAACAGCACATGTGGGCTTCTAAAAATATACAGGAAAACAATGTGGAAAAAATATTTAATCATTGATGTTGATACGAACAATAATTTTCATCTTGAAAATGATGCCGCCGCCAGCATTGACATGTGGTCAAATGTGATGTCACTGTCATCAGATCGTATGTGACAGTTGCCTAACCATGCATCATCCTTGACATGACTGAGAAGAAATCCGGATGAACATACAAAGGGCAATCAGACGAATATGATTGTGTACACGCACATTATGATCGATGCACAGCAATTTGATATGGCTTACATGCCTAAGACTATCATTTAAAGCAATTAACCCTAGTCATGAAAGGGCAATTTTTGATATCCCCTACTTGACTATTGACTAGTCTTTTTTGCTATTTACTCTTGTCTTCCACTCCTAAATTGAATTACTCTGAAGCACCTACACACTCACTCACCTGCGTTCTATTATCAGCTGCATCTACAGACTTTGCTCCACCAACAGCTCCTCTTGCCACATCTTTTTCTCCATTGCTGCCTAGAGTTTTCTGTCTGGCGCCAGAATTCAACGGCACCCAGCCGCCTGTCGTCTTGCCTTTTGACCTCCAGATGTAGCTGTAATCAAAGGCACACATGGACTTTAACAACTGATATTACATTGCATGTGTGCCAATAAGAGTTAGCATGCATGGTTGCACAGTGTACATTGAGAATGGATAGCAAGGGCAGATTGAGGGGTTCCACGGGAACCACTTGGCCCCCTCCAGTTCAATTGATAATACTGCTTACTTATTCTTTATCTATTATCGTCATGGTTGTGGCCAGTCCATGACGGCCCCTAGGCGATCCTCCGATGATAATCTCAACATTTTAATCAAGTTAATACCGGATTATGTTATACCATACTCACCATTTGTTTTATACTGTGTCTTCTCCAGCATGTTCCATTTGGCAGGGTCCTTCTTCTTCAAACAGATATCTAATTTAGTTTTCAACACCTTGAAAGTGCACTCTTCTGGTATGATGGCGTACCTAGAAACAGAAATGTCAAAACCAGTCAACAATTATAATCAACTTCACAACATGCAGATGATGCAGCAGATCATTCTTTAAAGCTTGTCTATACACTAAGAACACTAAAAGGAGATCTCCCATATTGAATTGTCACAGGTCACATATTTCAAGTCTAATTATAATGGACAAGTAGTTAGGAACTTGGATACATTAGGTACATAATCTAAATACCGTATTTCCTCGAATAGTCCCCCCTCAAATAAACGTCCCCACCACTTTTTTGAACCAAGATGTTTAAAAAATGCAGATATTTCCATGCTATCTTGTGTAGTAGGCTTACCAAGTTGCTCACATGATAATAACAGCAATAATTGGCGAAAATCTGCATCAGAAACCCGGAAGTGAACAAAAGTCAGTGTTTCTAGTTCATAGTTCATCATTTTAGCGCGACTTTTAAGCTTACCTAATGATTTTAACGGGAATTATCGTGCTAAAAATGACCTCTAATAAACGCCCCCGTTTGGAAAATGCCACGCCCCCGGGGGCGTTTATTCGAGGAAATACGGTATGCACACCAAGGTATACTTACTTGAGATGAATAGTCCATTTGAATATTGTATCACTGGTGCTAGGTGGATTGAGTCCAAGAAATTGATTATCCCTAGATAACAAGACAATAATAACAATAACAAAATAATTAACAAACAGGGACAAATGTTAGCGTGCTTATCTCCATTTTCCCACCCATTTATTCGACATGTTTAAGTGAATCACTTACGCTTTCACTCAGCAAAAATACAAATTTCTACACAATCATATAGTGTCAGCAAGCTTGCATTCACAAAATTTGTTATTGACAATATTGACATAAATCTTTAAAATCTCATCAGGAAAATGGAATAATTAGTAAAAATGCCATAACAATTAGCAAAATGCGATGTGATATACCGGCTATCACATAGTTCATTCTCATGTTCTGCACAGTACAGCTACGGAAAGTTGGTAAAATTTCCTTCACATCCCGAAAAGGGAATCCCCCATTTTTAAGACTACTGTTCGATTACCACTCAAATCATCTATCACATTGTTTGTGTGTTTTCATCACTTTTGAGAAATTGCCTTGGTGCCCTTTTCAAATTTTCAAAGTTGCTATGATGCCCTTTTGCAATATCGTCACTGGGTGAGAAAAACCTCATATGTACTTTTGGCCCTTGAACATGGATAAAGCCTTGTAGGTTTAGACTTATATTGAAGAGGTTGCTTCATCCATGTTCAAGGGCCAATAGTTCATGCATATTTAATTTTGGCCCTTGAAAATGGATGAAACCTTGTAGGTGTAGACTTTATATTGAATGGTTGGCTTCATCCATGTTCAAGGGCAAAAAGTACATATGAGGTTTTTCCCGCCCAGTGACGATATTACACATTGCCATGCCACCTTGCCTATTCAATGAAAATCCAAGGCAATTATCAACTTGCCCTAAAAAAGTTGCTGTGCCCCTTCAGATCCTTAATTTGAGGGCTGTACCTTGTACTTACTTTGTACTGAATCTGATAGAGAGTTGTTCATCTTGGAAATCAATGTCAAAGGACTCCTTGATGATCTGCTTTACATACACATTTAGGTTCAAAGATGTGGCATCCTGAGTAAAGTAAAGCAGTAAAGTTACATCATTGTAGGGATAGGATAACATGTCATCCAAAGTAACAGGGGTGAAATTAAGTGGGAGACGGGAGCCGTTTGGCCCCCAGAAACTCTGAAATGGCCCCTGGTTCCATCCCAATTTTAGTTGACCAGGGGACACTTTTCTCACAAAACTGGCCCCATGGATAGTGAACCAAAAATATCAAATTACAAGCAAATAGTGCTTATTTAACTCATCCAGCACATCTTTATTTTTATTGGCCCCTTGGTAATTAGAAATGGCCCTTGGTTCTTCCAAATCTTGGTGAACCAGGGGCCAATTTTTTGCCAAAGTGGTTCAAGCTCTCTTATTTTCACCCTTGGTTGACAATGACTTTATTTCATTTCATCCAAGACAGGTCAGATGGAGTTAGTTATTATTCATTCTCTTACCAATCACAAAAGCATATTTTAAACTATTTTCTTTCTTTCTTTCTTTATTTTGATTCTACTACTCAAGCAGGCGGGTACCTATATAGCAATGCTAATCTTAAGAGCTCCCCAGAACAAAAGCAAGATGGATTGCGCCAATCTGGGATAAACACCCTACTCTTTTTGAAACTGATTGTGATATACATGTATATACTATGAACAGCTCATAATAGGCAAGAATTATTCGGTTTTGTTACTGTGCGAGTCAATCAAGTCACAACTTACTCCAGCTTAGATTGCAATATCACCGTCGCCGTCGTATCATGCGACCTGTGCGTGATAACCACCAAGTACCGGCGGTGTTTGCACAGTATAGAGCAGAAGCAGAAACACAAGCGTGCATCAGTCACACAAAGCAGAATTTGCATATAGGCACTGCTCCCAGCTGTGTATATGCCATTCTATATCAATCCATGTTATCAGTACCGCCTGTTACGAGCTGATCATAGTAATCAGTTGCCCATTGTGGATCATACAAAAGTGTAATTTAAAGCTGGGTTGGAACTAAATCCTGTGTGGGACAACCTGATCCAACCCAGCCGGACCATGGGCAGGAACTGTCCAACTGATCAGGTTGGTCTCTAGCCATTTCCAAGAAAAGCATTAATTAGCGCTAACAACATCCGGCTGACGACGAGGAAGTGCCTCAAAATCGCTCCCAGTAAGCGAAATAACAAGTCTAATTTTCAATTATTCTTAATTTAATGCTTTTTAATTTTATTTCTGATGGAAAATCACAGATTTTTTGGGATTTCTTCTTCCTGGAAGGCCAAGTTTAGGTATGTGTGTGCTTTACGTAATAAAACCAAGAGGGCAAAAGAAAATGGTCTATGCATACATTTTCATAATATGTTCTGTCAAGTAACTTACCTTTTCAAATATGTCATTCTTGGCATGACTGATAACATGTTCTGAAAGAAAAGAGCAGATACAGAATTTGACACATTGTAACACACCTTCACACAAGCTGGGGAGACACTTTTGGACACATGCATATTATACCATAGAATTTCATCTACAAACATACATGTACCGTATGTAAGGCCCGGCAAAAAACGCAATCTCGCTTTTCACGCCGTGATTCTCGCTATTAACCAATTATCTCGCTTTTTTAAAAAGTTTCCAAGCAGTGCACTTACTATCAAAATGTTGCTTTATGCCATAAAAGTTCGCCAAATTCCATTAAAATGCAGTGCCAACTTCGCCAAAGTGCAGAATTCAACAGCATTGCAAGCACAAGGTCGAGTGAAAAAGCCATCCTTTACTCAATAAAACTGACATTTCATTTCAAATGAGTTCAAGTTTAGGCCAAATATCATTATATTTATTGAATTACTGGAATATTTTGACTATAAAACATAATTCAAGGTCAAATTTTTGTCACTTTTTTCTTCGACATCGGCCGGCCGTCGGCAGGTTTGTTATTTACATCTAAACATTGCTGAACATCAGAGGGCAGCAAATTTTGATTTTTTTTTTTTTTATTTTTCGCATTTTCGAGCGTTTTTGTGTGACGTTTTTCGGTGAAAATCTCGCTTTTCTCGCTTTTCAAAATTTTGGATCTCGTTTTTTACTTCAAAAAATTGTGTTTTTTGCCGGGGCCTACGTATATGCCTTTAAATGAGGTGTTGTTTTTTAATGAAAGAGACGAAAGGCAAACACCCTCCATAAAAATTCTTTTGGAGTTTGATGAGCAACTATATTACTGTTACATACGGCTGTACATTGTACAAACATGTATTATTGTAAGACCACTCTATTGTTATGGCTTTGTGGAGGGTGTCTGCCTTTTGTTTCTTTTGTCAAAAAAACCCCTCATTTAGAGGTCCAAATTGTCATGGTCTATCTATGGACCCACAATGAAGACACATGAATTCACACAAACTTACCATTGTCATTCTCTTTACCGTCATCCTCTTCTGGATCCTCTGATGTTTTACCATCTTCAGTAATCTTTAAAAAAAAACAATTCAAGATACATCAATGTCATTACTTATTTTATCAAAACACATGGAGTTTGTGTATTTATTGCTAATTGCTAATTCAAAAATTTCAAACTGCTCTTAGTCAAAAGGTTTTGCAAATTATCCTAAAGGTGACTGATTTGTTCAGGGTAGCATCTCAAGACCTCTCATGATGACTTGATATCTTAGATTTTATATAAAATCTATTTATTTCCGTTAATAAATGCCGCAAGGCATGAAATTTTCGGACAGGGGGCATTTATTATAGGCGAATCAAAATTGATTGTTTTAGGGAATCAAAACTTGATTCTTTTAGGCAAATCAAAAATGATTCTTTTAGGAGAATCAAAATTGATTCTTTTAGGAGAATCGGAATCAAAATTGATTCTTTTAGGAGAATCGGAATCAAAATTGATTCTTTTGGGAGAATCGGAATCAAAATTGATTCTTTTAGGAGAATCGGAATCAAAATTGATTCTTTTAGGAGAATCGGAATCAAAATTGATTCTTTTAGGAGAATCGGAATCAAAATTGATTCTTTTAGGAGAATCGGAATCAAAATTGATTCTTTTAGGAGAATCGGAATCAAAATTAATACTTTTAGGAGAATCAAAATTGATTCCTTTAGGAGAATCAAAATTATTGATTCTTTTAGGAGAATCAAAATTGATTCTTTTAGGAGAATCAAAATTGATTCTTTTAGGAGAATCAAAATTGATTCCTTTAGGAGAATCAAAATTATTGATTCTTTTAGGAGAATCAAAATTGATTCTTTTTAGGAGAATCAAAATTGATTCTTGAATCATAATTGATTCTTTTAGGAGAATCAAAATTGATTCATTTAGGAGAATCAAAATTGATTCCTTTAGGAGAATCAAAATTAATTCCTTTAGGAGAATCAAAATTGATTCCTTTAGGAGAATCAAAATTGATTCTTGAATCAAAATTAATACTTTTAGGAGAATCAAAATTGATTCCTTTAGGAGAATCAAAATTATTGATTCTTTTAGGAGAATCAAAATTGATTCTTTTAGGAGAATCAAAATTGATTCTTTTAGGAGAATCAAAATTGATTCTTTTAGGAGAATCAAAATTGATTCCTTTAGGAGAATCAAAATTGATTCCTTTAGGAGAATCAAAATTGATTCTTTTAGGAGAATCAAAATTGATTCTTGAATCATAATTGATTCTTTTAGGAGAATCAAAATTGATTCCTTTAGGAGAATCAAAATTGATTCCTTTAGGATAATCAAAATTGATTCCTTTAGGATAATCAAAATTGATTCTTGAATCATAATTGATTCTTTTAGGAGAATCAAAATTGATTCCTTTAGGAGAATCAAAATTAATTCCTTTAGGAGAATCAAAATTGATTCCTTTAGGAGAATCAAAATTGATTCTTGAATCATAATTGATTCTTTTAGGAGAATCAAAATTGATTCCTTTAGGAGAATCAAAATTGATTCCTTTAGGAGAATCAAAATTGATTCCTTTAGGAGAATCAAAATTGATTCTTGAATCATAATTGATTCTTTTAGGAGAATTACAATTGACTGTTTTAGGAGAATTACAATTGATTCTTTTAGCAGAATTACAAACGATTCTTTTAGGAGAATCAAAGATGATTCTTTTAGGAGAATCAAAGATGATTCTTTTAAGAGAATCAAAATTGACATTTTAAAAATCCATTCCCTGATTCTCGCTAAATTCAAACTCTATGACAGTTCTATCAGTTTCCAAATGGAATGCCTATTTACATATTTTGTTTCCTTTCTCACCTGCAATGTAGGCCACTCGTCACACTTAGTAAGTTTATGTGCTTGGATCTCAATCACACTATCCTTGATAGAATATTTGCAAGAATTACTGTCAATGTCATTATAGAAATAACACTGCCATTCTCTTCCATCTGGGAAAGAAAAATACAAGCGTAGCAAAAATCACTATGGAGTCACTATACCATTTTAAACATTCATAACTGTACAAACGGTTTCAGAGAAGAGCAGCAGTCCCTTGCTCAGATTGACGCGAATCCCCTGTTAATGAGCAACATTCGCGGAGACTTGTTTGCGCCGACCAACGTTTTGACGCTTCGACCAATCAGATTATTGTCAGACATTTGAATCAGCCAATCAGAACCCCACTTCCTTGTTTACACTGCGCATACTCTCAAAATGTAATGCCGTTCTTCTATGATTGAAACTGTAGTATTCCACAAGCGACCACAAAACTGAAGGAATCTTTGCACAGAGAACAGTTCTTGGAATTAAAAAATCAAAAAATCGATTTAAATAAAAAAATCCGATTTTAAAATCAAATAAATCGATTTTTGATTTTTTTTAAAAAATCAAAAAAATCGCCAACCCTGGTTATGAGGCACGAAAGTTTCCATAATTCCAGGGTTCAGACCAACCTTAAATCAGTATTCAGGACAATGTGATCAGTGAAAACTAACATTTAATCTATTCATTATTATGCAAATCGCATATCAATTATTATTGCTTCAAGTCTGTCCCATGTATCGAGAGTTAGACATGTAGGCCTATACATAATGTAGGCCAAATAAAAATAAAATGTTGTTTCCAGTAACATGCTCAGAAAAAATAATTGTGATGGAAGGAAGGAATTTTTTTTTTTTTTTGCAATATACTGATATTTCAACCCAAGTTTACACTTGAATCTAGCCAAAAAGAGTATATACATGTATGACTCGGACATCACAAAAGCACTTACTTCTCAAGTATTGAATCATTGATTCATTTTATATCTTACTCACTGTCATGCTCATAATTTATTTATTTTGTGCAGCATTCTAAAAATAAAGGGAGTACGAAAATTGCACAATCATAAAGTTGATGAATTCAACCTATTCAATGCTGTCATCTGGAAAACCCAATCGGGCAGCCAACGAACAAAAACAAAACAATGACTGTCCTGGATCTCAGGGCTCATAGACTGGTCACATGGTGGTGGGAAATGGCAGAAATGCAAAATTTAAGAAGTATACACTTAAAATAGACCCTCCATGCCGCTGATTTTGTGCTTATTATATCATATTGTGTTAATATTAATATTTTAACATTTAATTAATTATTCATGAGCTGAACATGCAATGTCTAGGAATTTTCTCAACCAAAAAGTAGGGGGACAACTCTTGGTATAATAACTTAGTCATGCCCAATATTTCCATATTTGGGTATTGTTGACATCGTCAAACACAAGTACGGGGCGAAATTTCGAACAGCGTCAAACCCAACTAAATTTTTAACTAAATTTAAACTACTGTAGAGTTAAAAATTGTAGTACATACATGTACATTGTAGGCCTAAATAATATAGTAAATGACATTAGAATTTCACAACATTTGCATTAAAGAATTTCTAAAGGGTAAAAACCACAAAAGCAAAAATACATTATATTGTCCCAAAATCTAATCTACCAAAAAACGTTTCAAAACGTAAAAAGCGGCCAAAGTTTAAAAAATCTTTCCTGTGTGGCTTTTCACCCTTTTTTAAACTTGGTCCCATTTAGTAAAGTAGTAATAACATTGAAGAATGAGTCCTAATTTTTACATGCAACAATTATCAAAAACATTTCAAGGTTTATGTTTTATTATATTGCGTGATCATAAAGAGTAGTAGAGTATTATTATTAGCAAATTGACTGTGTGTCAACCTGCTACATATAGGCCCTACATCTGTACATAAGGCGCAGAATCGCACATGACGATGAAGAATTAAACAAAGTGAGTATTTGCTACAAAATACATTATAACGTCTATACGGAAAAAAACTTCAATTACGCATACGAACATTAATTCATTTGCTCTACAAAATAAACACTGACAACTAAGAAAACCAACAAGTAGCCTATAGATGACTTCGTATGGGTCTTTAGAAACTTTCATAAATGGGACCAAGTTTAAAAAAGGTGAAAAGCCACACAGGAAAGATTTTTAAACTTTGGCCGCTTTTTACGCTTTTGAAACGCTTTTTGGTAGATATTAATTCTTTTTTGAGAAGGTAAAAAAAAATATTGCGCGCTAAGTGGTTCTTTGTAGCCATGCGAGGTGAACTAGTTGGATATCCATATTTCCGGTTAATGGTGCTTTGTAGCCCTGCGGGCAAACTAGTTGGATATCCATATTTCGGGGTGAGTGATTTTTTGAAGCTCCGAGGGCAAACTAGTTGGATATCCATATTTCGCGGTTAGCGGTTCTTTGTAACCCTCAAGGGGCAAACTAGTTGGATATCCATATTTAGCATGTTAGTGGTTTTAACGACCGTAACCACCCCAATCAGCTGCATACCGCATCCAGCTATTTTATTTATCAAAATACTAGTTTTTTAATGCTATGGGGTTAACAGAATTATTTAAAAAATTAATAGCTGAACCCAATAGTTCAGCCAAGGACTGGAAACGACATATTGATGACTTTATATAGAGTGTATTCAATAAACCCAAGGCGGAACGAGAGTTGCTAAGTAACCGCTATCCGACCCATAAACACACATGCATGATCAGACAACGAGTATTCAATTTCCTCATAGCATCCCACGTTGTTCACACGTCAGTCGAATTTATTTGGCGGTGTTGGTTTGTTAGCCCTCCAAGTTATAACATCGTTCACTTTGTGTTGAACATTGTATTGTGAGCCTCGCTGTAATAACATAAAGATCAGTCTGATCAGTGTGATATCACAGAGCAGACCCTTGAGAGGGCACTTGGCTCATTTGCATGGCAGTCGGACTCTCCATTGTATTTGATCATTTGTGTATGGAGATGGCGACCCGTCATTGTATTTGTTCATGTGTGTATGGAGAGCCACTCTTGGAGCCCATGGGACTTAGGCTAGGTCCTCAGGTAGAGTCAGACGCTGTATGTACTAGAAACGCCTATTCTTGATTCTGCTATTCATTCAATGTTAGCATTAAATTTGTATTGCTCAGCGGCCCTAGCGTAATGGAAAAACCTGAATTTGTTACATAAAAAGAAATGAAAATTAAAAAGGCAAGGTTCCACCTGAGTACATAGAATTTTTTTTCAAATATATATATGAATTTATACAAACATACGGGATATAATGAACCTTTGACATGACGCCATGATGACATGATTTTATTAGTCGTTTTATATATCACCTATACCGTGTATCATAATACCAGTATTTGTAATTTTATATTATATAGAACTAATATTTTGCATCATAAATGCGCAGTTCATATGCACAGACGATTACTAATCTTCACGACTTCAAAATAACATGTTACAAAGCAGGTAATAGGTGCTGGCCTTGTCCTATTGTACTTGTTCATTTGTGTATGAAGAGCTCACTGACCTGTTAATAGAGGTCAATGGAATAGCTTCTTTATGGGGCACCTCTCCATCGGTTTCAGGGCGCAGTTCATTGAACTCAGCGGGATTCTATTGCAAGTGCTTTTATATTATTACAAAACGGATTGTGGTTATTGCCTTGACAAACCTAATAAATAATTCATACCAGGGATGAATAAATCCAGGGTGCGGACATTTCATTGGTCGCAAACCACCGGATTCGATACAAGTTTCGTTGTAAATGAATGCGTGAATAAGAGTGTCATCCCCTTGGCGCGATATTTGATTTCTGAATATACTCAAGTTGCCGTTGAAAATGCCTAAAAATCATCAAGATATTGCAATACTGTCTAAAGTGATGTAAAATTGTGGCAAATTTGTATGATTTATCGCACATAATTTCTGCGTGAGCGTGGAGAATCATTTACATAGGATTTTGGAGAAAAAATGTGATAATTTTAGGGAAAGATAGAATGGCGGAAGAAACAAATAAAACATTTTCCTGGAATGTGTAGACCATACTCTTTCTGTTCCTATTGATTTCTATACTGAAATAATTCTTAAAATGAAGTTGTTGGATGATTTTAGTTGGCATTTCTAGAACGTAAACATGTAGGCAGATAGTAGAGAGGGCACTCTATTCACGAGATTTCTTTTCCAACGCCAAAATAGCACGCAATTTTGGTGGTTTTGCGAGTGAAGAGTGTCCGCACTATCGATGGACTACGTAACTGTTCAATAGGTTTTTGTAAATGAGCTAGTGTTAGTGGGTAAGCTGTACATCTCTTTTGCATTGTTAAGACAACCACGCTAGGTTTTTCGATCAACGTACTATGCGTGTTTGGTCAAGCGAGGATAATTTGTAAAGCAGCAAGTAATGGTGAGGATGTTGCCCTTTTAACTACTTCTGACTTTTGATTTAGCCCAAAATGAATCAATAAAATCGTGTATAAGATATTTGTGGGGATATTTGGGCTATTACAACAATTTTAATAAATGGGCACTTCTGGGTTGGATATATTATAGACTCTATAGAATTTAAGTATGATATATTTTCGATGGTAAATATATTTTCACTTTCAAAGTTTGTAGTTTTCATAATTGCAATTTCTTAATATTATATAAAAGGTGAGAATAAGACTATAAATGTAAGAGTATGGGATAATTTTGATTGTTAATAAATGCTAAACGCCGGCGGTAGACATCAGCAATATCAGGGATTGCCGCATGATTCTTGCAGTAGCTTTTATGAATAGAATACAATAGTGGATACAATAGCGGATACAATAGCGGAACAATAGAGCTCTCTTACGGGCAAATAAACCTCGTCGCGTTTTGCTAAATTTCACTTCTTCTTTTTCATGAACTAACCTTAATTTTTTTAAACTTGTGGCAAAACTTCGACCGAAGTTTTTAATAAATGTTATTTTCGCTCACCAAAAAAGAGGGACAGGCGGGTTAACAGAAACCAAATTTTATTTTAGTGGGCCTTATCACATTCACAGTCAGTTTTAACCCCATGAGAACTACCTGCCGATAGGTCAAAAAGAAGTCTTCATCATCAATTGGACCAATCAGCAACATTGTTAAAATAATTTCACCACACAAAAAAATTGGGGTGAATTATTTGCAAAGCTCCATCCTGATTGGTGATTAAAATGAAGATATCATATGTTAGATCGGCAGGTACATGTATAGAAAAATTATCAAATTCGTGTACATCATGGAACTTACTCTTTGCGTGGCTGTGCGTAGTAATTTTAAAGCAGTTGTACGCAGATAGCCTCGCTAATATGGACGCGTAGAGTAGCGTTGTACGCGCGTGTAGTTAGCATGATTAGTAGCGGAGTAACAAGCGTAGTTGAATGTTCCACGATATCCACGAATTTAATATTTTTTCTATAGTGCTCAGGGGGTTGAAAAGAGCAGGACATGTACACCATGGCTGCCTCAATCCTTCCTGTTTGTTCATGGGGAGTGCAATATGCACCTCCAATTTCATCATCTCAATGTTTTCAATAAACTCCATTCTTACCTCTGAGCCTGAGTTTACAGAGTTTGGCATTAACGGTAAGTTCTACATCATTGTCCCCAATCCCCTCTCCGGCCTCAAGTTCTACGCTGATTTCCTTCTCTGTCTGTCTCCATTCCTTCACACTAAGCTCTGGATCTGAAGAATGAATGGAACCAAAATAAACATAATTTTTGCTGTGCTCTTACATGTACTTCTCTATGATTGTGATCATTACATCACATGATATTGGTGGGTCGCTTTTAAATGTAGTTCATGAGTTGCAGAACTGCAGGTTGCACGGCAAGAGCTTAAATTATAGGCACATTTGAAACTTTTTTGTGACCCCTCCCTAGTCAGACAGAGGCCCCCAATATCAAATTTCATGAACCTGCAACATTGTATGGCAATTTTGGATGACACCAAACGACCCCAAAATGACCTTGGTATTTTTGTGTCGCTACAGTGGACATTCCCACCAGGGTTCCCGCTAGGTCCAAATATTATGGGGTCCAGTTGGACCCCATAATCTGCAAAATTTGAAAACTATGGGGTCCCAAACAATTTTTGGGGGTCTTGAACACAAATTCTGCCACGGTTATCACATTATAGTCTCAAATGATGGGGTCCAGTTTTCAAAATTTGAAAAATATGGAGTCCATTATGATTTTACTGTGCTAACAAACGCAAAGACTCGGTGTAGCGGGAACCCTGATTCCCACCAAATTACATGAACCTGCAAGTTGTTCCCACCAATTTCATGAACATGGGCTGCACCAATCAACAGCGATTGTCTTTGAGACTTTTCCGAGGGTCAATTATGTTTGGTCCCCTGTAACTAAGTATAAAATATATTGTCTGAACGATCAGGTCAAGTTCCGAATCGGTTGGTCGATTCGACTTGACAGAGAATTATATCTTCTTTTATGAGATGCTATATTCTGAGAGTCAGGTGACATTGGCACCGTGGCACGCAGATGTACAAGCATGTAAAAATATCCGAAAATAGGAAATTTTGAGCTTTGACCTAGAAGTACGCCATCAAGATCCCAAAAAGTTTCTGCTTGGAGGGGGCCAAGAAATTTTTGGCAAGCCGAAAGGTGGGGGGGCAAGCAATTTTTGGCAAGCCGATTTTTGCCACACATTCATGGGGCGCCTTTTAAATAAAAATGTGCAAAAAGGCTTAGGAAAACAGTACGGAAATGCTTAAATGTGATGCGATCAAGCAAAATCAGTCGGAACTCGGAAATATTAAAGTTTCAGTTTCTTACAGATTATTAAAAGGCATTTACAAAGATGCATTTTGCAGAAAACCCCACTGAAATTGAACAGCCCGTTCCAATGATATGAGCAATTAAAGAGTTTCCAAAACAAAGAAAACAAAAGGAAATATTTCCTTTGTAATGGCTATATGTTCTCAAAATCAATATTTCCGAGTTCCGACTGATTTTGCTTGATCGCATCACAAATGTGCAATCGAATTTTTTCTGTTCGCTGTGCTCGCAACATGTAGGCCCCCTATCTAGTGTACCGGTAGTTAAGGTTTGTAAATTGGGATCCCAAAAATGTGTCGATCTTTTCTTTTACACCACCCTCGCTATATAATTTTTAAATGATCGGAAAAGCATGAAACATACCTTCGTAAAATCATGCAGCATCACTTACATCACATAAAAAGATGACCAGATGAGTGGAAAGTGGCAAACAATTTGTGAAATGAGGGATTTTTTAAAAGAAAAATACATCACGTTTTTCCAGGGGCGGATACAGGATTTCGAGAAAGGGGGCACACTCCTGAAAATAAAAAATTTAATAAATGGCGCCAAGCGGGTCATCCCGGAGGCTGCTTGTGACGCAGAGGGGTGTCTGAGGGTGGATGTGCCCCCCTCAGAAGTGAGAAACTTTTGGAAAATGAAGACCCAAGTGAAGCCATTTGGTGGACCATTTTGTCAACATTATGGTGTAAAATTTTAGTTTGAAAAAGCCTAAAATTTGCAAAAAGACGGCCCAGTTGAAGCCATTCGTGGACAAGTTGTGACCTCTTTTGTAAAATTTGCTTTATATGTACCCATAACGTTTAGCGACATGGGGGGGTGTCTGAGGGGATGCCCCTCAGAAATGAGAAACATTTGCAAAATAAAAACCTAATTGAAGCCATTTGGTGGACCATTTTGGCACTATTATGGTGTAAAATTTGAGTTTGAAAAAGCCGAAAATATAACATTTGCGAAATGACAGGCCAATTGAAGCCACCTTTTTTCACTGTTATTGTATAAATTCAGAGCGCTGGGTGTGAAATACAGAAGCTTAAAACGGGCAGTTGTTTATACAGGCAGGGGGTGTCTGATGTTCCCCCTCGAAATTTGGAAATTTTATGAAATGAAGGTCCAATTGAAGCCATTTGGTGCATCTGTTTTACACTATACGAGAGTATATCATTGCTTTTTAAAACAAAACAGGGCCCGAACTCAATTTGTAAAATGTTACACTGACGCTTTAATAGGCCTATAAGACTTGGAGATTCGGCATGGATCGAAGTCAGCATGGAGTCCGTATTAATACTGACTTTGGTGACAAAATGTGACGGGCCCTGCATCATCGACGGGCCATCAGAAATCAACAAGTACTGCCTAAAAGAATCCGGCCTATATTAGGCCTATATAGGGCCTACTTTTGATACATGTATACCAGACTGTGAGCTACTGTGCGGTTTATTTGGCATGGGCCTACTAATTATACGTGCAATTTAACTTTTCCCTTCTCCTTTTTCTTCTCTTTTCCTCTTTCTCTTCTCTTCTCTCTTTTCCTCTTTTTTTGGGAGAGGGGGAGGAAGGCGCCGCCCCTGAATCCAGCGCCTGGAGAGTGCCACCCGGTGTATGATACTCACTACAGATTTATTAGGCTATAGGCCCGAAGATTTTTTTTCTTTCTTTTTACGTTGTGCCGTTTTCTTTTTTCTTTCTTTTCTTTTCTTTTTTCCCTTTCTTTTCTTTTCCTCTTTTCTTTTCCTCCTTCTCTTCTCTTTCTTTTCTTCTTTTTTATTTTATTTTTTGGGATCCGCCAAAAGGGGGGGCACGGGCCGGCTGTGCCCCCCTCTAAATCCGCGCATGCGTTTTTCGAGAAATTCGCCATCTTGAATATATGCAGAATTGCGTCTTGCAGTAAAAAACTGTCAAACGCACTTAGAATTAGCTTGATTATATACGTGAGCATAAATCATCGTCAAATGGAGCGTACCGGTACATCAAAAGCTTGTGTGCTACGCGAAGTGTTGGAGTTTGCATCACCGGTTTTGCATTCAGCTCTTTTATGTCAAAAACATGGATTTTGGAACAAAATAAAGCTTGTTCGAAGAAATAAAAGGTATGTTTGTATTGCTAGAAACATGTTTAACCTTGATGCGAAAGTTTAATTTGATAAATTCATAATTTTAACCTTATTATAGCTCGGGTGGTCTAAAACTAAAAGAAAAGATGGCCAAAAATTTGGCATGTGCAAGACTCAAGAGGGGGCAAAGAATTTTTGGCAGGCCGAGGGAGGGGGGAAAGCGATTTTTGGCGAGCCATTTGGAAATTTTTGCCCCCGGCTCATAATTATTGCACAGCCACAGCACAGCCATGGCATGCAGCCCTAATTTATAGACTTACATGCTTACTTTTACCCCGGCCCCCCAACTCAACACAAAAGTTGACAACCATGAGAGTTACCAAATTGTGCGGAAAAGGGATTATTTTTTTACCAGTAGAGTAGCAAGGACCTTGAAATTGGCAAATAGGGGTATTTAATTTGCACTGTCCGTGAAATTTTGATAAAAGGGGTAATTGAGAAAATCCAGAAATGTTATGTCAATATTTAGTGTCATTGATAAGGCTAATGGAACTCGATTGTTAGTTTCCTATTGACCTCCCGCATCACTTTTTCAATTTGACCAAAACTTTCATTATTTTCATAAAAAAGTCAATGATCTGAAAATTGAAATGGAAATAATCAAAATTGAACCTCTCAAAATGTCTGACATCCCCTGCTGATCATAATCAGCAGTTTTTCTTAGGGGTAGAGGATGTAGTAAATAATGGAAATTTAAGGATTACCTCATCATGTTTCTAGTGATTACAAAAATTGCAAATTTCTTTTCATTTTAATGAAAACAAATTCAAATCTTTTCTCAATCTGTTGCAAAATATCTGTAAAGATGATCTAAGCATTAAAATACCGGTTTTGAGATGGTCTTTCATCAACAATATATACTTTGGAGAAAGCTGTTCATAAAATCATTGATTTGTTGACATAATGGATAAATGAAAAGAGACCGAATAATGAATAATGAAATAACGACCTCGTCCTTTTTTTCAAACATCCAATCGGAAACTAATAATCGAGTTCCATTGGCCTAAGGGGTGTTTGAAATTCTAATCACTGAAAGCGGGTGTTTGAAATTCTAGTCATTGAAAACCGCAAAAAAGGGGTTGTTTTGGGCCATATTTTGTCCTCGATTTTGCATGAAAAAGGGGGTAAATTTAGTCGGGATTATGCACTTTCAGTTTCTCACGCGTTTGAACGGGAATTGGATTGCGTACTTTTTTGATGTCTAGTGAGCAAATTTCTTCAATATTTTGAGAAAATGATGTCAAATTTTCTATTCTATATTGTTTGGTAATAATGTCTTTTGCCAATACAATAGTATGTTTAAAGTTGTAATTTTGTGTTTTTGATCGCAAAGATCGGATATTTTCGTTCGATTCAAATTCTGAACCCTTCAAGGCCAGGGTGCCGATTTCGCAGAACTTTGTGATAATTTTGCCTTTTGGACACTAAAATGCATTCGATCCTTAATTTTGTTTCAACCGAGTCTTAAATTAGCAAGCACAATAAGGTTGGTACCACTTTTATATACATTGATAAAATTTTAAAGATTTTTTTCAAGTTTCTAACTTGGCATAAATCGTTAAGTGTGTATTTCCCATTGACATCCAAAATGGGAAATACGAGTCTGATGGACATAGGAACGGCGTCCATGAGACTCAGCGAGTCTAGGTAAATTTGATGAAAATCATTGCAAAAGGGGGCTTTTAAAAGATTTGGTAACTCTCATGGTTGTCAACTTTTGTGTTGAGTTGGGGGGCCGGGACTTTTACATGTTTAAACCCAAATTGAAATTTGTCACATAAATGTCAAATGATAATGATAATTAATGGCATGCACACGTACAGAAAAAATGGAAAGTCACACAAGTAATTCCTACCTTTAGCGCTATTCTTGGCGTTCCCTTTCATTCTTTTAGGAGGTGAACAACTAAGACTACTTTCTTTGTCTAACTGATCAGTCGGTAACGTTGTTTTGCAGGGGAAATGTGCCGGTTCCGGCGAAGGTCTTTTGGCCGTCGATTGCGAAGCATTTGCAGGGTTCAACAACCCCGTCGTTTTTCGTTTCCTATTCTCCGGTGCTATTTTCGCTGCTGGGTGATATTTCTACGGATAAATCAATTGCGTCGTGACTTTCCTGTGTCTTAATTTCTCTTATACATAACTAACTATAAATTTGGAAAACAGGATATTGCTGAAAAGGAGACCTGAAAATCTTTCCGGGATCTCCTTGTTGTTGTACCGACGGCAGAGAAATCGAGAAAATAATGAGACAAGAACATTTTAGTGCTGGGCAATATCATTTTAAATGTCCGGGCTGAAAATCCAGGGACCAAAATTATAATAATTTATGTTACTCACGAAACACGTATGGCATAATGGACTATAAACATTTTTTTCTCTCATTCTTTTTTAAATTTTTTAATTTACCTTTTTAAATAGTGAATCACATCAAATTGCACATTAATAGCATTTTACATTAACTTATTACCGCAATTTACTCACTTTATAAGTATTATTTCAGCCTTCAGTGGCGTAGATTTCTTTTTGACATTGGGGGGCATGGAGTCAATCCAGCACCTTTTGGCTACAGAATAAGTTTATGGTACAAATGCGCGCGAAGAATTTTGCTCTTTTGAAGTCAAACTGATGAAATATGGTGTAAGTAGAATAAATGCGAGCGAAGCGCGCGAAAACTTGCACTTTTGGGGCTAACTTGGGCAAATATGAGGTTAATTTGGTCCCTGGAATTTGGTCACCCATTATCAGGCATCAACATGGGGGGATGATTGTATGGACCATCCCCCTGGCAAAATATTGGGGGGATTTATCCCCATCCCCCCTGGATCTACGCCTAACATCAGCATTTGATTAAAGGAGACTCTCTGCTTTTAAATTTGATTCCTGGTTGACCCCGGCGAGTTTTTGTGGGGAGTGAAAAATGTTTTGCATTTGGTGTCGGTTTCACCAATTTTTTTTTTTTCGGAATGAGCTCACAAAAATATAGACCAACTTTTTAAAGCTTTTTTGGCGATATTAGCAACTTTAAAATCATAAATTGACTTCGGAAATTCTTGGTTAAAACAATAAAAAGGGTCATCGGATGTGGATGTGGATGGGAGGGGGTGGGGGTTGCACAAAGGGGCGGGGCTGCCCAGTTTTGCCCCCTCTGGCTACGGGCTGCATGGCATAGATTACTCACAAAGTTATCTCCAATTTTGGGCAAGGAAAAGACAAGGAAAATATGTCAATGATGGAGGCCGAGGGTTTAGGCCCTAATTGTACATGTCCCCGTACTAGGCTTGTGCCTACTACATAAAAGGTCGTTCCACAGTACTTTTTTGGAATGGGCTACAATAATATACCCAAAATAGGGGCATTGACTGAAATTTCTTCAAGTTTTGGCCGAAGTTTGCATATATATAATGTTGAGCTCAGCGATTTTTAAAATGCGCGCGAAGCGTGAGAAAATTTAGAAATTTTACGTTAAAGCATGAAAAGGGGTCTTTGGTAAAAAAAAACAACGAAAAAAAACCCCAACATTCGTGTTCCCCCCTTAAAAATAAAAATTCATGTCCCCCCTGTCTTTGCAGATTTTATTTTTCATATTCGCCCCTCAAATCCTCCATTCCGGCGTAAATTACGTATTAAATGTTTTGACAAAATTTGTCCTCAAATTTGCAGGTTTGTAAAAATTATTTTCTGAAAATAAATATATTCAAATTTTGGTTAATTGCCTGAGCTTTCGATGATCTTTATCAAGACAACACATAAACTTAGACAAAGGGGCAAGAAATAGATAAAGGAATATCGTGGGAAAAAAAGTTCACAGTGCATCTGAAAGGTAAAGGTATATTCTTAATTAATCGTTTTATTCTGAGCTAAAGGGAAACCTTTGTTGCTATAGTGTTTGAATCTTTTACATGTTTTACTTAATTTCATGCACCATGTCTTTTATTCACTGAAAACAATAATTGCAAACTATTTCTTTGTTTAAAATGTTGTTCCAAGCGGAACATTTTGTGATCAAAATCGGAGCATTTTTGATTTTTTTACCCCTATAGAGACCAATTTGACCTCAATTCGGAGACCGGATATAGTTTTTCTGAATCCTAATGAGACGAATATATATTCAGAATCGACCAATTTTAAAATTTGTGCTCTGCATAGGCATTGGCCCCCTTTTTCCCCCTTTTTTTTATAGGCTTATGTTGTTGGGATGTCTTTGATAGAGATACTTATAGGCCTACATCAAAAAACATTGATCTTCCAATTTTGTCTAGTTCAAACTTATTCATTGACTGAATAATGAATTGAAAACGTTTTCCTCTATAATTCACCGCGCCCCGGCCCCATACACATGCGAGTTTGGGGCGGGTTGTCCGGTAAGAATATAAAGGGGAATGTTTGCAAGAAAGCTAGTTAAAAAATTGTCAAGCAGAATCACTGTGATATCTGCTATCTACTGAAGATAGCCATTGTGAAGTTACCAATTACCATGTTAAACTTCCACCATGCAAGACTTGCCTTACATCAAAAATGTTTGAGGAGCTGTGCAATACACATAATCATTATGCATCGGATTCAAAAATTTTGGAAACAAGATATTTTTTTGGAATAAGTCTTTTGCCGGGGTCTTTAGTTGGGATACTTCATGTATATCGAATATTCAATACATTGATACAAAAGGTCAAGATTTTCATATGGTCGGCTTTTCCAGCTATATACATAAATTTTAAGCTATACATGCATTAGATTTATAAAGTTAATACTTCGAGGACTGATAAATGTCAAAAATGTCAATTATTAATAATTTGTCATAAAATTTGTTTTATATCGTGAAAGGGGTCAGTCACAGCAGGCTTATACTCTTTTATGGGACCTGATAGCCCAGGGGGGGGGCACTTCAATATGAAATGGATATAGGTGTAGGGTAGGGCTGGCACTTTCGCACTAAGGGGCATTCGGTGAGAGCAAAATGTAAAAAATATGGGGTCAATGGGTGAGAGCATTATTTTTGGCATTCTGTGAGAGCAAAATGTAAAATAGGCCTAGGGGGTCATTGGTTGAGAACATGACCTTTTTTTTTAATGGAATCTTTGGGTGAGAGCCGAAACAGTGCCACAAAAACCTCGAAAATCGAATTTCTAGGTCTAAATGGCTTCAAATTTCATTGTTTTTTTAAAAATAAGTAACAAAATCAGTGCAGGTGATAAGGGTAGGCCTACATGCCACAAAATAGCTCTCCATAGACTTTACGTGCAAAATACGTTTTAGGCTATAAGTCGAGTTAGGTCTTACTTTGAAATATATATTTGATATCATCTTAATCAGAACAAAATTCTGCATAACATATCTGAAAATGACACCATATTTTAGGTCTACTTTTTGAGAAAAATAGCGCTATATAAAAAGACCCGATTTTCCCGTGTTTACGGCCGACTGCTAACCGCGTTTTGACCTCGTGTGTTCATGAGCTTTCATGCGCTCATCATCGTAAACATCACTCAAATTTTCGCGTTTTCTGTTCAAATTAGTAGAGATCACATTCACAAGTTCTAGCAAAACACGATTTGCAATACTAAAATTGTTAATATTGTACCGATTTTGCACATTTTTCATGCAAATTTGGGACTATAGTCGTGATAAACTTTTACCGGAAACCGCTTCACATGCGGATTTAGTGGTATGAACCCATAAATGAAAGTTGCTGTTCAAATTGAACTTGTAAGGGTCTTTGGGTGACAGATCAAATGGAAAAATGGGGGTCTTCGGGTGACAGAGCATAATGTTCGTAAAAAACTTGAAATATGGGGTCTTTGGGTGACAGCGATGCTGAAAAAGGGGTCTAAACAGCCCTACATAGTCACCTCCAAAGTTGGAGTGCCTCCCGGGCTGATAGCATATCAGTGACTAAATTACATTGTGAATACGAGGATGGCCATAATTGAATTTAAAAAAAAAATCGCGACTATACACATTTTATGACAATTATTAAAAATTGAAAATGTTGGCATTTTTGACATTTAACAGTCCTCAAAGTAAACTTTATAAATCTAATGATATGTACTTAAAGTGTATGCAGCTGGGATGAAAAGCCGTCAATCAATTGAAAATTTTGTCATATAGCCTATTGAAGATATACAATTTTTTTCCAAAAAGATCTTGTGTTTTGGGGAAAAAGGTCAAAATTTTCAAATGACGGACAGCTACTCGCATTTTTAAGTACATACAGATTTATTTCGAGGAATGTTAAAATGTCAAAATGACAAAATTTGCATTAGTGTCTGATGGGCTCTCAGGTCCCACAAAAATAGTTGTGAAAACCTCGCTATCCGAGCCCTTAAAAAAATCCAAATTATTTGATATCGGAAGGACATTCCTCGTATTCAGAATGCAATTTGACGTGTCTGATGTGCTCTCAGGTGCCAAAAAAAAAAAAACTGTGCAAAGATGGGTTACAGAGCCCTTAAGGGGGTACTACACCCATTGCATTTTTTTGCATTTTTTTGCATTTTGTGAAGAAATGAGAAAAAGAAATTGGACAAAGTGGTATGCAAAATGAAGGGGCAAATCTTCTCGTTCAATTGGTGGCATCAGTATCAATGACGCGTACATGCTTCTAATGGTATAAGCCAAAAAGTGGTACATCACTGATGTTTTAAATTCACTTCATTTTGGAAAGCTTACTATCAACGGATTTCGTTAAAATTTTGGATATGTGTTGCTAACACATTAGGGAAATAATGTTGATATGTAAAATGGGAATAAGTGGTCCCTGATTTCTTAAGTTATGACCTCATGAACTTGGTGCTCCACAACCATCAAAAAACGAAGCGGTTAAAATGCTTCTATTTTCAATGTTGAGCTATATTTTGTATTTTGAACTTGCGACACTATGTCACTGAAACTTAATTAAGCCATAGGTAACAGGTTACCACAACCACACACACTACAGCAATGTTGAAAAAGATTGTATTTTTTGTCACCTATACCACCATATTAGGTAGTTTTCCGTAAGCTTCATTTTTGTGATTTTGGTAACTATTTTATATTTATTTGCCCAATCCATATCAACTAGGCAATCTAAATTGTACTCACCATTTACATCCCAAGGTATTTTAGTATATCCACCTCACACATTTCCATTATATCCAGTAACAGACAAAATATCAAAATTGATGCCTCATTATGACATGATGTATGATATCACAGACTATCACATGTATTCAAAATTGATGCCTGAATTTGCCCTGAACCGATTGACCTATAACCTGACCTTTGATGACCTTATAGCCTTTTCTAATCTCTTTTCCTAACAACACATTATAGAAGATACATACATGGTGTAGTATTAAATTGTCTATGTGGAAGAGATTAGGCCTATTTAATTTATTCAGTGTTATAATCAGTGAGTACATTTCTATAGATAGTATAACAAAGGATTTAATGTATTCTATTCATGTATTCTACTTGGACATGTTCAATAGAATAAATTATGGTTTGTTATGAAACACACATCTCAGTTACCAGGATATAAACAGTAAACAAAAAAAAATATATAGGGCTAAAATGATTTTCTAAAATGGTTTAAAACCACTTTGTATGTAGAGATATTTTATAAGTTCAGGACATGAGATGATGAACATACTTATATACTTCATAAATTTGCAACAAAAAAAAGAAGATGGGTACTGATGAAAATCAGGGTATTATATCGCCTTAAAAAGCCTCCACGACCAGATCGGCAGATCGGGAAAAGATCTAGACTGCCCTCAAGCGTTAGAGTTGACGATAATCACGATATTGCCCACTACTATAACTTGATAAGGGGGTCAAAGGTCATAAATATGGCGAACATGAAGTTCGGGAACGGACAAATTTCAACAATTTTGGGCCTATTTTAGAAGACTTTTTGAAGAGTACCTCATTTCTGTAGCTGCTTGATTATCTTTGTAAGTGACAAATAGTGTTTCCGCTGATTAATAAGTGGGTTTTTTGAAATGTAACGTATTGTAATTTGCTGAAGCTTACCAGTTTGAGTTACAACTTACATGGCACGAATGCGAGACCTAGTCCTGCCAGCAAGACTAGGTATGCCCACATTGCTTATTACAGAGGGCCTCATTCAACTCCTACTTGTGACCACAGAAATGGCTTAACTGTGTAATCCCCATAGGAAAATACAAAAATGTGAAATTTAGACGCCAGAAACCTTACGTAGAAAGATAAAAAGTGTCAACTGGTATACTTTGATACAGAAGTTATCATACAGTGATAGTAATTTTTTTTCAAATAAAATCGCTTTTCTGTAAAATGGATCGCCATACTGAAAAATGTTGCATGTACTTGCTTGTTTGTACAGTAATTCATTGTAAGGTACCGTCAATGATGGTCACAGAACTTGGAAAATTACATTTGCCCATAACTTCGCTAATTTTTGTCCTACAGACATGGTTGACCCCTCATTTTTTAAGTTAAATAATCACCTTTCTAAATAAATCAATTTCAATGTGAAATATCATACTTGAAAATTTGATGATCATACCTAGCAAGACTTCAGAATGTGAAAAGCGGGGGTGGGGGGGGGGTGGGGGGGGTAGGAGCAACAAATTATTCATGACAATGCGTGAGATTTTACTCATTTTCCAGCTTTTTGCGTGAGATTTACTACCTAGGCGTGAGATTATACTACCTTGGGTGGCGTGAGACCGTGAGAAAGTGACCCAATGCGTGAGACTCACGACCAATGCGTGACTGAGAGTTGACAGCCCTGATCTAGGGTGTCTTTGACCCAAATAACCAGATTCTGGACTCATAAACAATGTATCCTCGCACCCATTTGATGATGATATAGACATATAAAATGCATGTTCGTGTTGACGCACATGACATATTCCTGTTTTTGGCCCCCCCCTCCTCTTCATCCTAGATGTCAGACATCATCTATTTTGCCTTATAGTAGGCAATATAGGTTCAGGTGTGACCCCCTATAGCAGGGTAGACCACTCATTGGCTTAATAAAAATTTCACAGGGGCTCAAAGATGACTCCTCGGCCAAAAGACCCCCCGTTTGTGACCCCATTTGACCTTGTGGGAAATAATCCACCATAACCAAACTCACACAAATTCAAAACACTTGCATGATGTTCCTCTGTACCAAAAATCTTAGTGGTGTCAAGCCATCTTCATGGGTAAATTATAGGCCCCGGCAAAAAACGCAATTTTTTGAAGTAAAAAACAAGATCCAAAATTTTAAAAAGCGAGATTTTCCCCCGAAAAATGGCACAAGAAGCTTTAAAACCGGGGCACTCCAACTTTGGAGGTGACGCGTATGTAGGGCTGTTAAGACCCCTTTTTCAGCATCGCTGTCACCCAAAGACCCCATATTTTTTACGAACACATGCTCTGTCACCCAAAGACCCCCTATTTTTCCATTTGATCTGTCACCCAAAGACCCTTACAAGTTCAATTTGAACAGCAACTTTCATTTTCACTGATTTTGTTGCTTATTTTGAGAAAACAATGAAATTTGAAGCCATTTAGAACTAGAAATTCGATTTTCGAGGTTTTGTGGCGCTGTTTCGCTCTCACCCAAAGATTCCATTGAAAAAAAAGGTCATGTTCTCACCCAATGACCCCATATTTTTCACATTTTGCTCTCACCGAATGCCAAAAATCACGCTCTCACCCAATGACCCCATATTTTTTACATTTTGCTCTCACCGAATGCCCCTTGGTGCGAAAGTGCCAGCCCTACACCTATATCCATTTCATATTGAAGTAGTTCCCCGGCTTTAAAAACGCCGAAAATACTGTAAAAAAAAAAGAAAAAAAAAGAAATAAAAATATTGCCTGCCCTCTATTGTTCAGATTAGGTCAGTTTAGATTGTACATGTAAACAGAACTGCCGATGCCGGCGTGAGTCGAAGAAAAAGTGACAAAAATTTGACCTTGAATTATGTTTTATAGTCAAAATATTCCAGTAATTCAATAAATATAATGATATTTGGCCTAAACTTGAACTCATTTGCAATGAAATGTCATTTTTTATTAAGTAATGCATGGCTTTTGCACTTGCAATGGCCAATGTGGTTGCAATGCTGTTGAATTCTGCAGACTTTTCCGATGGAGAAGTTCATTTCGTGGAATTCGGTGAACTTTTCTGGCATAAAGCAACATTTTTATAGTAAGTATACTGCTTGGGAACTTTCTTAAAAAGCGAGATAATTGGTTAATAGCGAGAATCGCGGCGTGAAAAGCGAGATCTCGTTTTTTGCCGGGCCTTAGTAAATTATATACCTGGTCGGCTGGTCCCATGTACCCATACCTAGTGTATGGGTACATGGTATAACCAGGCATTCAAACAGCCACGGAGAGAGCTGTCAAAGAGTGTATATTTCAAAACATGATAACTGCACCAGTTATAAAAATTCCACACACATACCACTTTTAAAATGCACTCAAAGTCCTTATTCCATATCTGAAAAATATGATCCCCAATTTGTACTTACTTTATTGATAAAAGTCTAAATATCCACATGACAAATTCAGCTGTACATGTCCATTGTATATGTTCACAACATGACCCAAAATCATAACCTTTCAGACCTTAGACACATGCACAAGGCCTTGATAGCACTGCCATGTGCAGTCAATAGCCCAACATGCTGAACAAGAGACTGGTTGAGAGTCCATGTGTTCATTGACCTGCACATGTCAGCACATGCTTCAACTGCTGATGTGTCATATTTAGCAATGTCATGATATCAACCTCATAGTCACAGTCTCTGTTCTGTGGGGTATTGGTAGAATAACACATGTCTTTATGAAAGGTCAAAAGTTAGGGATTGTTTTGTCAGACATTTTGAGAGCTAGATTTGATCAACACCATTTGAAGCATGTTGTAGCTTACAAGCAGGACACATAATTTCAGGATATTGACTACAAATTTGGACCAATAAATTTCCAGAGACATAATACAACCAAGGAAGCTTACTTCAAAGATGTAAAGGGCAACAGTGACATGATAAGTGAAATAGTTAGGGAAGAATACCTTGGTGTACATTTGAAATGTAATTTCTGGTTTTTGTACATGGACTTCATGTCTCCCTATTCCACACATATAGGTAAATTAGTGTTTGAATCTCTCATTGAAATACACAGTAAATTGATGAACTTTGCATTTTGGGAATTAGAACATTACTGTGTATTTCAATGCGATCTCCAAACAGTCATTTAACCATGAAGATGGCTTGACACCACTTTGATTTCTGGTACAGAGGAACATCATAGAAGTATTTTGAATATGTGAGAGTTTGATTATGGTGGGTCATTTCCCACATAATAAAATTTGGGTTGGTATTTAGGACAATTTTGTGTGTATTTCAATGGGAAGTGGACAAATTGCGTCAAAAAACATCAAATATTCAACGAGCCATAACTCAGAAACGAGTCAACGACAAGGAGTTGAGACCTACCGTTTGAAATGTGTTCATTTGACCCATAGGTCTATGATATTTGTGATTTTAAAGAAAATCTGAGAGGGTGACCAGCCAACCTTTTCTGAAAATTAGGTGAGTTGATATGGAATGACTCAATACGCAATTTTTCTCGTCGTGAAACTCGCTTTTTAGTGCTTTTGAAAAGCAGCTTAGTGCTTTTGAAAAGCAAAATTTTAAGATGAAATAGGTCCCGGACAGAACCTGCCTCCAGTCGGAAAATGTCATAGGCGATGAAAAATATATTCAAAATAAAAATAAAATAAAATCCCAAAACTATGGGATATTTTTGATAATTATAAAAATAATTTCCAACTTGGAAATTCCTTGGTAATTACTAACTTGTAATATCTTATTTTATTTCAAGTATTACCTGTATACTAACATGTCAATCAATAACCTGTCAATCATCCTTTGATCTAATTGACGGTCTCCGCGGATTATATTGATTAATCAACTATGAAAAGATTGTTGATTCATGTCATGTCGGCTTTTAATATAAACTTGCATTTTTAAATAACGTGGCAAAATTATCATGACTTTCTAGGCTGTATCTGAAATTGCATATACTGCACTGATATAATAAACTAAACTAAACTTCTGAGAAAATATGTTCATTTTCATTGTAATTTTAATCGGACTCTTTAGGCAAAAAATTGCATTAATTAGAGTTTTGAATCTAGTTACATATTTTCTCAGAAGTTTAGTTTAGTTTATTATATCAGCGCAGTATATATGTTAGAAATAATAGTAACAACTGCCAGGGAAGTTTTCTGGTCATTCTAAACTGTGATGTTCTAAAATAATCAAAGATATAAATCTTATAACAATTTTTAAATATTTATTAGTCTCAGATAATTATTCATCCTCATATAGCTTGATATGCGCGTTACAACTCTCTACAATAACTTATTATACGGTATACATCTTTAATTGAAATGTTATTATTTTAATTATATAATAATAATTTTGTAATAATTTTAAATAATAATGTTTCAGATACATTATGTAGTAGGCCTATATGTATTCTTAGTACATATAATTTTGATAATTGTAATTGACAGTTATCATGATTCATTTTGTTCTTAATTTCTGCGACTTACCTGTCAATCACGGACTAATTATGATTGATTTAAACACTACGGCACATCTACGCTGTGTCCTAATCCTCTCAATATGCCAGCAATTTTAAGGCGGGATGTTTTAACTCGATGATGTCAATACAAATGTTGGCCTATATTTATTTTATTGATTTATATCATACGCTAATTGGCATAATTATTCCCAGAATATCATGATTATATAAATCCTCTAAACCATGATAACAGGGGTAAATATTACATGTAGGCCCTACTTATTAGGCTCTAATAACAGAATCTTTAAAAATAATTTACCTAACAATATAAATAATGATAATTATTATTTTTGCAGTAAAATTATTATTTTCATATGATAACAATAAAAAATAACTATCATCAAAGGGACAGGTGTGATATTCTGAGAGATGTCCCTGATTTTGCCCGTTTATTTTTCTTGTTTGATCTCATTCTGCAACCAAAAGACTCAAGCTTAGAATATGGCACAGAAAGAACTCATTTTTAGGGTCTTCCCTCAAAAGGCCCTATTTGTTAGCATCTGCCCCGAATGACCCCATTTTGGGGTCATACAATGTACTCCTATTTTTTCTCATTATCATGTTTCGATGAGTCCAAGTGTGTGAAAATATTGTATCCAAAACATAATAATGCATGATAAAATTGTAATGCTTTACGCCAAATATTTATTGGTCTCGCTATATAAATTTTAAAATATTGGACATACCAAAATTTTAAAACTCATAGCTCCACCAATGGGCTCAATTGATCCAATTTTATATCACAATTTTGTCCCCGAAATACCCATGACCGCAAATAATTGATTCCTCTAATTTAATTTTCTAGATTAATTTTCTGAAAGTAAGACGAACTCAGTTTCACCCCATTCAAACCCGTCTTAATTGTTCATCGAGTGGTTACTTATTTGATTGAATTCATACTAAAATATGCAACGAAGGTACCATTGCGCCAATTCACCAATTTAAACATCTATTTATTTTTGGTAACAACTAACAAAGGACCACTTCGTATAACTTCCAAATCTGGGTGCTTGATATACCTAGATTTGGAAGACGGGTGCACATGATGTGTACCTTGTTTGTTATTTAAATTTTATTTAAGCATGTCGTATGTAAAGGCCCCCTCCGGGTGTTACTGATAATAGTCATTATCAAATATACTAGTACATTCTAAAGTTATTATGTAGGCCTATAGGCTAAGTAATGTTATGTTGCATTAATAAAAATGCTATAACAAATTTATTACCAAAGAACTTATCGGGGATTATTTATAAGCCACTGTCTCCTATCAGGGATTTCTCTTTTAACAAAGGAGCACCGGCGCATTGCAGCGCACTGCAGCAGCACACGAACGATCGTAGGTCTACATTATGGCTTCATCTCTTGACCCCGGCTCTTGACAGCTTTCGGCACACTAAATTAATATTGAAAGGGAGCTAGAGAAAAAAGAAAGAGAGAAACTTAATAAGAAAGAAGGGGAAGGACACAAAGACTTCAGTTGAGCCTGTCAATTGTCACCAAGAAATTTAAGAAAGAAGGAAGTTCGAAGTTGTATTGATTGGCCGTATGACCGCATGCACTGCATTCACGTCACTTTACAGTTTACACAGTGAGTCAATTGGGGCGAACTTGTCGTGTATGTACGTGTATTGGGGCGAACTGGTCGTGGTATGTACGTGTATTGGGGCGAACTGGTAGTGGTATGTACTGGTGTGGGGCGAAACGTCCTGACACCCATGGCACTGCACCCCGCACTGCACTGACTGGCACTGGCCACTGATTCTGTCATGCATGCATGGCAAGGATGGGATTTAAACGTTTTATTGCGAGCTCTCCACGATTCTGGCGAGTAGATTTCTTGCAATATTTGGCTTTTTACCATCCATTTTATATCCTTCGATGTACATGTAATATGATTTGCCTTCTTGGGGAGCTAAGGCGCGCCTAGGCGTATAAGACTGGCAGCGAGTCTATACTGAAATTTATTTTGATGACTTCAGTTGTCTTCACTTATGTGACAGCAAAGTTTGCTAATTGTTCAGATAAACCATGCCAACAATTCACCGATGTGTCATTTGAGCAACTTTTTCGGGCGCTATACCTGTTGTGATGGGCATTGTTTACTTCCGAATTTCCATTGCTTTACATCATGGTGTCATACTTCACTGATTTAGTGATTCTGACATGTTTTGAGATAGCTCCACATTCTATCCTCAATCCATCATCGGTTACCAGCGGCCTGGATTGAGGATAGACTTTTCGATCAACATGTATTACAAACAATGTATGCAGGATCACAATGATACAGTCACAAATGTGAATGTACACAGTCAGTCCGGGCTAGTTGTCCAAGTCCAACTTAGTTTCGTCAGTGTTTTAACGGAATGCTACTCAATAGAATGATTTGCGATACTGATGTCAAAATCAAATAAGTAAATATTGTGGATTGATCACGAAATCTCTACAATGTGCTATCCACGACGTCACACTATATCTGTAGAACTTTACCAGATAGAGATAGAGCATGGAACTATAACTACTTTAGTCACTTAATCGTCAGCAATTTTCAAACATATTTTAAAACAATACTTCGTGAAGTTTAATGTTACTGAAATTAATTTGGATGACTTATCTATATGATGTATCTTCAGATCAAAGTTTGCTCATTTTTAAGAAATTAACCATGTCCATGATGCTAACAATTTGCCAATGTGTCATTTGAGCAACTTTTCAGGCGCTATATACCCTGTTGTGATCGGCGTTGTTTACTTCCGAATTTCCATTGCTTTACACGCCCGCACGGTGTCATGCTTCACTGACTCTGATGCATTTTGAGATGGCGCCAACTTGCCACCATGCTCTATCCTTTCGGTTATCAGTGGCCTGGATTGAGGATAGACTTCTCGATCAAATCAGTTAAAGTTCGCCTTGTTTTGAATGAGCCCAATTCTTATCAAAATTGTCCTTGACCATGCTGATTTGGCTATTACAGTTGAAATCCATATACACCCCTATGGCAGATATGGCCTTAACCCCCTGAGCACTACCTGCCGATCTAACATTGCATCTGATTGGTCAATTACATGATATCTTTACTTTAATCACCAATCAGAATGGAGCTTTGCAAATAATTCACCCCAATTTTTTGTGTGGTGAAATTATTCTAACAATGTTGCTGATTGGTCCAATTGATAATGAAAACTTCTTTTTGGCCAATCGGCAGGTAGTTCACATGGCTAAATCTTCCACATGGGGTGTAGAACTGTAGATTTCAAATGGAATAACACATAATTTACATAAACATCATTTCATTCATCTGTACACGTATATGTATTCTGTTTTGCTATAGAACTCGTCATGTCTAAACATCCAGACTACATGGGCACAGGGTTTGCCATGCATCATAATAGGAGACTCAAATGGGATCAGAAGGTATGTGTACACTAAGGCAGGGATTTTGGGGTAATGTACCTGGGTACCCGGCGCATCTTTCAAGTGGGTAATCAGGTACCAGAAATTGCAAAACAAAAAGTTAGGTTATTTATTTTTTAGGGTTTGGAGTGTCCCTGGGCCTAAAGCTAAATGCTAGGATCATTCATGGTCGACCTACTCACACACACACCCCCACACACCCCCGTGCATTACATATACTTCTGAGGACCTGAAAAAAACCGACCAAATGTCCAAATGTGTGTGTGTCCTCGGTGTGTTGTTATGTCAAGTGCTCAAGAGGTCGGTCGATTCCGGTTAACACTATGAGGACATTAAGCTATAGAGGGGGTAGTAGGGTATAATACCTCATTTTTCACCGTTTAACAAGGTTTGCGTAGCGAGGACGTGTGTTTAGGTCCTTTGTAAAAAAAAATGTCCTCGGTGTGTCGGGTGTGTTGTTATGTCAGAGTTCTCGGAAGTATTTGTAATGCAAACGCACACACAAATTATGTGTTCATATCATTTATACTCTATTAATGATTTCAAAATGGATACAAATCTAATTCTTTTGTATTCAACACATACATGTAGGCCGATGACGTTCTAGGTTAAGGGCTGGGGTATGAACGTTTGGACAGTATTTATTTTGGGACATTAGAGCACATCAGACATATCGAATTGCATTCTGAATACGAAGAATATCATTCTGATATCAAATAATTTTGATTTTTGAAATTGCAATTTAATACACATTTTATGGCAAATCATTAAAATTGATATTTTGATATTTAACAGTACTTGAAGTAAACTTTGTAAATCTGATGATTTATACTTAAAGTGTATGTAGGTGGGATGAAAAAGCCGACGATCAATTGAAAATTTTGACCTTTCGTATTGAAGATATGGATTTTTTCCCAAAACACCAAAAAAAAAAAATTAGGTCTTTTGGGAAAAAATCCATATCTTTAATAATGAAAGGTCAAAATTTTCAATTGACCGTCGGCTTTTCCTCCCTGCTACATACACTTTAAGAATATATCATTAGATTTATATAATTTACTTGAGGACTGTTATATATCAAAAATTTGAAAAATATCACATTTTTATAATTTGTCATAAAATTTGTATTATATTGTGATTTTCAAAAAATGAAAATTATTTTATATCAGAAAGACATGCTTCGTATTCAGAATGCAATTCGATAGATCTGAGGTGCTCTCATGTCCCACAAAAAATACTGTCGAAACGCAATAAACGCTCATTTTAGATCCCTTAATGATTCGGAAAATAACTTATTCTGTGCAATTCTGTGAGATGGCAGGAGCCATATTTTGTCCACTTTTAGCCATGTAGCTAAAAACCTGCAATGTACTTGTTAAATCTTAAATACATTGATCATACAGAATGTGAGTCAAGGAAGCCAATAATTGCAGTGATATTTAGGTCTTGCGGTTCTTGTGTGTTATGGCCAAGTTATAAAAAACAAAATTTAAGATGTTTCCCCCCTCCTCCCTTGCAAGAAAAATTATCCAAATGGGATGGAAATGTCATAAACCTTGGGATTTCCTGTATAGAACCTATACCATTGCTCTTGTGTGTCAGTTTTATTTGTCTCAATATTTATGAGTGTAGGTCATGCTCTCCTCCGACCCACCTTAACCTATTATAAGCCACATCTGTTTTTGATACAGATGTTTAGGACATTCGCACACAATCCTGCCACAATGTCGTGATAAGACACAGGTGCCTAGGAAGTCGTGTTATGCCGGTCCACAACTAAAGTTATGATCAAAACTGCACTTTTCAGAATGCTTGTTTTCACTGACAAGCATCACACAATAAACATGCACAGTCTGTAGCAGCCCTCAAATTAAAAAGGGCAGCCAATCCAAGGCAATTTGAAAAGGGCACCAAGGCACTTACATCAGGCATGAGAATTATCCTTTTAAATTGAATTCCTTTTTTTCCCCCCAAATTTCCGCGCTTTTATTTCTTTTTAGCCCGTTTTTGAGCATTTTTGCCATATTTTACGTGCCTTTTCTTTTTTTCCTAGAATTTTTCTTTTTTTTTCATTGAAATTTATTCTCATGCCTGTTATATGCTTTTCAATGGCTTGTACAGATGTACATGTAGTACACTGTGATGTAAGGGTTTATAAAATACGAAAGCACCAGTCTGTAGTATAGTGGTCTAAATCAAAGTGAGAAGAATACTCATTTTTTAAGTGTTTTTTGTATGTATTTTCAGTTGAATCTGATTGGTGAGAAAGTGTTTGATCCCATGATTCATTGCTGTGGAAAATGTCGGCTGCCGATACTTAGTTATGGCCGAATGGTAAGTACAGTGTTGCCAGTCTTCAGGAAATTTCCTGATTTCAGGAAATTTTACTCGGATGATCCTGTACAAATGTATAGGCAATGTACATTTTTCAGGAAATTGTTGCCATTTCAGGATTTTTTGATATGTGCCTGTAAGTCACGCCTCTGTAAGTAGAAACAATGGCAACTGTTCATTGTTTAGGTGATTCAGTACACTAGGATGTCATCACAAAGTGACTGCCAGGCCTGCAAAAAAAATGGGGTTTTTTTCCCAGGAAGGAAAGCCAAATTTCTCACAAAGAAAGGAACATTCCTGACAAATATTTTACATGTTACTTTTCACAGGGAAGTACATCAATTTCCCTCCAAACACCAAAAAAAATTTTTTTGAAGAAACAACCTGAGAAACACTATTAAAGTTGGTAGCCTGAGCAATTTAAATATCAATATGAACAAGTAAAGCCACACTTCCCCTGTGGAAGATTTTGGATTTATATCTTCCACATGGGTATTATGGATTCATTAAAATGGAATTATGGAACAGCCCAATAAATGGTGTTTGGTGCACCTCACATAGCTGCATAATGTGATGTGATCAAGTGAAATTAGTCGGAAGTTGGAAATATTGATTTAGAGATAATAGCCTAAACTGTTTAACTGCTCACATCTTTTGAACTGATTGTCCAAATTCAATGGTTTTTTTGCAAATGCTATTTACAATCCTATGAGAAACTGAAAATTGAATATGTCCGACGTCGGACTGATTTTGCTTGATCACGCCACATATACATAATGTAGATGTTGGTACTACCGCCAACATTACAATGAAGGTTTTGTCTAAAACGTTTCAGGCTATTGCAGGTGAAATCCATACTGCCCCTAGGGAAGACATGACCTTAATCTTTCACACAAGGAGTGTGAATTTCAAATGGGGTTACCTGAATGGGTAGCTCCATTTGAAATCTACACCCCCTGTGTGGGAGACTAAGGTCATGTCTTCCAGGGGGTGTATGGATTTCAACAGGAATAGCCCATTGTTGAAACACCTGTTTACTTCTATTTTTCAGATCCCCTGCAAGCATGTGTTCTGCTTTGATTGTGCCAAATCAACAGACAAAGTCTGCCTCAGGTAAGAGCAATTTGAACTCTGAACTTAATTCATGTCCATTTTCCATATCTGGACAGACTGGTTATTTATATTACAGGTTCTCCAACAAAGGGAGCACGTTGGCCGAGCAGAACAGGCTCCCGACTCCTAATCGGAAGGTTGCTAGTTTCGAGCCCGGTGACGCCATCGTGTTGTACCCTTGATTAAGGCAATTTATTTCGATTACTCCTCTCTACCCAAGTGTATAAATAGGTACCGGCATTCTTAAATGCTGGTAAGGTAACAGACTTGCTGAGGAGGACGGTGTGGCGATCCCCCCACAGCAACTTTTCATGGTGGAGTTTAGCCTAATTGTTAACGAAAGACAGATGGGCACTCTGTTTTGTAAAAAATGCAGGTTTGACTCCTTTACTTTTACTTTTGCTCCAACATTGTATATGACTTCTACACCATCAAAATAATAAAAAGTGAGGTTAACATTGCGGCGGGCCAGCCCAGTCTTCAGCCTGTCTTCAGGAAATTTCCTGATTTCAGGAAATTTTACTTGGATGACCCTGTACAAATGTATGGGCAAAGTAAATTTGTTGCCATTTCAGGATTTTTTGACAACACTGACTGGCATCTCTTTCCCTAATGTGTTTGAATTTAAATGTGATACATTTTATATGGTGACAACCTTCACAAACATCATATGTGGTATCATTCATTCATTTGAAAATGAATGAAGATGCCATGAGTTGTTCCTGGTACTTCTCATGAGCTTTCATGTGATTTTCTGCATTGGTGATTGTTTTTGGTGCTACACTTCTCTACAGTTTTATTTTGTGCTTACTGATTCAATTGCGACTTGCTCAGCAAATGAGGCGCTTGTGTTTGAATTAGGCAATCAGGACCCCCACTTCCATAATGGGCTATTCCAGTTGAAATCCATACACCCCCTATGGAAGACATGTTCGTAATCTCCCACACATGGGTATAGATTTCAAGTGGAAATTTGAAATGTACACACTAAGTGTGGAAGACTAAAGATTAAGGTAATGTCTTCCATAGGGGGGTGTATGGATTTCAACTGGAATAGCCCTTTGACACAGAACAGTGTATGCATTTGTAGATCTACAAGCAGGGCTGGAAAAAATGAATATTTACCTGGAAGATGATCAAAATTTCCCTTCAAAAAGACAAATTCCCTCCAAATGTATTTCTTTGTTGAAGGACCTTAATTTCCCTCCAAACTTCCATATTTTCCCGGGAAGGAGTTTCCCACTTTCCACATATTTTCCAGGCATGTCCACAAGAAAATTGCTGAACTGTGTCTGTGATAAATGATGCAGTGCTCTGTGAATAGGGGCATTAGATTATAAAACTTGTTACGAAATGTTGACAATTTTGCACAAAAGAAGTTGACATGATAGCACTGTATTCCAAATGAAAGTTGAAAACAGCCCTAACTAAACCATCCAGTGATAAATAAAGTATTAAAATTAATGTCCTTTTGTTATCTCACAGGTGCGGAGATGCTGTGCAGCGAATTGAGCAGTCTCCACTCGGTAAGATCTTTATTTGTACCTTTGGCAGTGCCAAGCACAGTACTTCAGGCTGCCGTAGAACTTACCTCTCAGGGCGTGACTTACAGGCGCATATCAATCACAGACATAACAGGCTGCAGCCACAGCAGCAGCCACAGCAGCAGCAACAGCAGCCACAGCAGCAGCAACAGCAGCAGCAGCGAGAACAGCCACAACAACAACAGCAGCAGCAGTCCACTCCAATGACCACAGCATCTGCCCAAGATCAGTCAATGCGAAGTCAGAGCAGAATGCCTGATACACCGGTGTCAGATCACAGGCCACCTGGGTACGAAACATTTTCACAACCACCTCCACCACCAAACCAAGGGGTGATGCACAATCCGTATGAAGAAGAACCCGATGCCATGCCAGACTCTCCTACCACCCAAGAGGAATATGGTATGGGCCGAATACAAGTCCGCAAATCTAATTTGATTACTGTGCCATTACAAGACAATAGAGCGCCGCAGCATCCCCCTCCTCCTCAACATGCCCCACAACATCCTCCGCCAAGTCACCATGCTCCTCCCCCTCAACAACACCCTCCTCAACACCCTCCATCTGTGTCTGTCTACCAAAGCAATATGCCTGGTCAGCTTCCCCAACAGCACCCAGCAGTACCTCCACCTCCGCCGCAACATGGCTATCCACAGCACGGTCCCGTATCGTATGCCCCGCCAATGGTGACACATTCGGTGCCGCAGTCGGTGCCACGTCAACAACCTCAGCCACAGAACCCGCACTATAGTATGGCACCACCCCCACCAGTGCCCCCTGTGTCCCACATGGGACAGCCACCTCCAAGATATGACTCTGGTCCACCTCATCCACCTTTCAGTGGTCAAGTAGGACCTATGGCAAATCAAAGCCCACCCTTTCAGAGTGCAGTGTTACCTACGCCACCCCAATGGAACCCTGGACTTGGACCACCCCCTCCCCGTATTATCATGACTCAAGCACCGTCAATGCCAGCACCTGTACCAGCCCCAGGGATGCCACATCCTCAGTCAGGACCACCGCCACCCCGTCCGGATATGGGACCACCTCCACCAAGAACTGATGGCCGATACAGGACTCCATATTTTTCTTAATGAATGTATGTTTTGCAGATATTGTTACGTTCACAAGATAAGAAGGCTGATCCCTATTTACTGTAAGGTATTGAAACTAACAAATTTATTTCCTATAGGATTCCTTCCGAAGCAAATGTGTTTAAGCCTATCATTGAGTTTAATTTGTAGTTTTCAAAGTTGTAAGTGTAAAAAAAACTCTTCTGAATAAATATTATTGAAATAAAGGCTCTGATCTATTATGACATGGAAGACATTGATGATATCAGTAACCTCCGCACCTCATCTAATGAGGAATTTAATTGGGACTTGCATAACGTGTGTTATTCGGAGGTTATGAATATATGCCAGAATGCCTTTCACATACATCATATAAGGCATGCAGGTTTAAGAAACAACCCTTTTTTGATGTAAAATTGGATCGATTTAGCCCATATTTATTTTTATGTAGTTTTAAAATATTGGATGAGACGTAGTCGAGTCCAATATTTTAAAACTCATAGCGATACCAATAAATATTGGGTGTAAAGCATCCAATTTTATCATAATTATGTTTTGGATCCAATATTTTCACACACTTGGACTCATCAAAACATAATAATGCCTATAATGTTGGGCCTAAATAATTAGGAAAACATGATCGCTTCACAGTTTTTGTGCTAGAGCACAATCTGCAGAAATAAGAGATAGATGGGGCATAATTTCTTTTCTTTTTGCTCAAGTTTAACTTCCAACACAGAATCAGTTAATTGTACATGTAATAAAATCTGTACTGTCTGTTGCTTACACTACCAGATTCCCACTGCTGACCCTAGAGGTACACTGCTGCCCAACTACTATACTTTGTAGCTACTCTAAGAGTACCAGTGCAGTACCCAGTGCTGTACGGTGCGACCATTTTAGGCGCATTGGCGACTAGATTTTTTCTGATGCGACTAAACCTTCAATCCATGGCGCCAATGGCGACCAACTGTTGAAGCTTTTAATCGCCAGCAAATGCAAAACATGTACATATGGATGATAATATCGGATAGGTCAAAAGTTTTGATTGTTTTAAGCACTCAAGATGGCGCCAAAATAAAAAAAACTTTGAATTTTATGGAGCTTTTGGGAAACAAGAAGGATGACGATGAAACAATTAAATCAGGGAATCCAACAGCAGTTGATACTTTTAATGAACCTAGTACAACCCGGAACTGGAAATTGAAGTAAGCCTAAAAAAACTTAAAATTGTTTTTTTTACTTGGGAGCAAAATTTGGGCGCCTAAATTGATAAAGTTAGGAGCCATTGGCTCCTCGATCAGTTTTTGCACCGTACAACACTGGCAGTACCAATCCAGTACCAGTGTGTGTGTGCTATACTGTATACATGTGATTCTGATGTGTGTACCAATAAAGTAGCAGGGCAGCAATGTACCTCTGGGGGTGGCAGCAATAGGAATATGGACGTGTATGTTCCATCAAGGTGTGGGGTTGAAAATGGGCAATGCCAGTTGAAATTCATACACCCCCTATGGAAGACATGACCCTAATCTTCCACACAGACTCGAAGAGTGTGCATTTCAAATGGAATTAGCTGCATCGGTGACTCAATTTGAAATCTGCGCCCTGTGAGGGAGATTAAGTTCATTATGTATTTTAACTTGACTAGTCCAATTGGTGTTGGGAAAGGAAGATTTAAATTTTCCTTTAAAAATTAGAATGATACAATAGAAGGCCTATATATATTAGGTAGCAAAATAGATTTCAATTTTGTCATCCTTCAAGGTCCTTGACCCGATCAACAGCCTCATCTCCCCTTTTTCTTCATCAAAACAGAGATTTTGGTATCAGAAGAAAACTCATATTTTTCTCATTTCCCAACTCTTTAAATGTGCATTTAAGCATGTATTAAATAAACATGATCTGGATATATCCTAATTTTCAGAAAAGGCCTCATGATGCACCTTAAAGTGGAAAACTTGCATTGTCAGTGTGCAAAGTAACACATTGATTGGTCCTGCTGTAAAGATACTGCCCTTTCCACTCTAAATCGTACTTAAAATGAAATGGTAATTGATATATTGATTAAGGAGCATATAAGTGTCCATATGTAGTAGGGCTGTTGTCGACAAGGCTGTTCAGTGTTGTCGACAATATTGTTGACAAAGCCATTTTCCCGACTGTCCAAAAGCATGGAATAATTGTCATAAAATAACTGCATCAGTCTTCTATTTCATTCTTAAGTGGTGCAGATTATCTTTCCATTACAATCCTAATATTCTGATGATGCATATACATAACATGTATGTGGTATATGGTAATATTTTCTGTGTAAATAAATGATGCACAATTTGGTCTCTGAACTTAATATTTTGACTTCACTGATGTATTGCTTTGTCAACAATTTGTCAACGCCGGATCTTGAGATTTGATGATTGTAGACAATGAAAATTCTGCTCGACAACAGCCCAAATATGTAGCACTGAGGACATGTTATCAGCACATGGTATTATACACAGAGCACAAAGTGTACATCACATTTTAATTCATGTATGGCAAATAATTTGAAGGCACATACAAATATGGACGAGGCCACAGTTGATTTGTGAGAAGTAAGAAATGTGTTGTGTTCATCCTGATGAACGTTTTCAGCTTCACTTGCACTTGGTATTATAATGCTTCCGTCAATTGCAAGCCCGGCTACCAGGGACCCGGGCACAGCGGGGACATAGCGGGGGAGATTACCAAAGGCAATTGTAATAATTCCCGCTATGCCCCGGGTATTGTCCCGGGTACCGGGGCACAAATTGTGGGTGAAACCCCCGGTACTGTCCCCGTCAATGCCAGCCGGGTTTTAAAGTGCTGTATTAATTTTCAATGTTTTTTATCAGCAAATCCAAAATTTAAGTATTTTCATGGCCCCGCTACCGGGACGACTGATTGTACATTCCGGGTACAGTCCCGGGTACCGGGGACGTACTTTCTGGTAATTTCAGGGTGACAGTCCCGGTATTGTGTCTACAGTGCCCGGGTCCCTGGTAGCCGGGCTTGCAATTGACGGAAGCATAATGATGTTGCTTCAAAACTAGGCATAATTATAAGTGCTTTGTTCCATGCTCTGTCCTGCCATGCTTGGTTTAAAGCCTTAATGTACGATTTCTGTCAAATTTTAATTTTGTTATTCTTTATTCAAAATGTTGAAATAATATTAGTTATAACTGCCGGAAGGGTTGCTGTCCATTTTAAGTTGAAATAACAAGGGAAAGTGAAAGAAACCCCACTAGTTATTTTGGCCATTTAACATGCAATTCTATGGGAGGACATATTATCATAATTTTTTTAATTATGATAATATGTCGAACTTTGCTCTGTTGACCTACAAAGACAACAAATTTGGCCGATTCCATTTAGGTGCAAAGTTGGGACATGGGTAAACATTACAAATATGCAAAAAATCAGGTTTGAAAAAAATTAACCAATTTTATATTATAAGATCATACATTAAGGCTTTAAAGAAGACCCCCATCATTAGTATAATGCTGTATTGATGGAATTGCTCACGCACAGTGACCGTATGTACCCGAGTAAACATGGGGAGCTAGCAAAACTGGTTATCGGATCGGATGTGGAAAATCTACTGTGCACAAATGAGGATTTATAAGGTAGATTATGCAAAATATGCATGATGGGTAAGTGGACTACGGGGAATTGTAAAGTAATACAAACAAGACGCAGTTGAGTTCTCAGTTGTTTTTAATAATGAGAATACCAGGTATTGGGCTATTTCAGTAGAAAGCTGTAGGCGTAGATCCACTGAAAGAAACCCCACTAGTTATTTTGGCCATTTAACATGCAATTCTATGGGAGGACATATTATCATAATTTTTAAATTATGATAATATGTCTAACTTTGCTCTGTTGACCTACAAATACAACAAATTTGGCCGATTCCATTTAGGTGCAAAGTTGGGACATGGGTAAACATTACAAATATGCAAAAAAATCAGGTTTGAAAAAAATTAACCAATTTTATATTATAAGATCATACATTAAGGCTTTAAAGAAGACCCCCATCATTAGTATAATGCTGTATTGATGGAATTGCTCACGACAGTGACCGTATGTACCGAGTAAACATGGGGAGCTAGCAAAACTGGTTATCGGATCGGATGTGGAAAATCTACTGTGCACAAATGAGGATTTATAAGGTAGATTATGCAAAATATGCATGATGGGTAAGTGGACTACGGGGAATTGTAAAGTAATACAAACAAGACGCAGTTGAGTTCTCAGTTGTTTTTAATAATGAGAATACCAGGTATTGGGCTATTTCAGTAGAAAGCTGTAGGCGTAGATCCACTATGAAAGACATGCCTTAATCGCCCACACAGTGGGTGTAGATTTGGAACATAAGAAAATGCAGTGATTTATAGTGCACTGCACACGTGTACAACACCTAGATGTTGATCCACAAGCCTCTGCACACTTTCCACACTCTTTGTATGGAAGATAAGGTCATGTCTTTCATAGGGATTTCAACTGGAATAGCCCCTTTTTACAGAGCAATATAATGATACAACTTTCTCTTTGATTTCCATGTTATATGCTTTACAAGTCAGATCCCTGTTTAATAAATGTGCTTATAAAGGTTAGCAAGGGGAGTCAAAGTTAAGCCACTTTTTGTCAGTAATGAGTAATGTTATTTTATTGATAATTTGAGCAGTTTCATGCGTAATTGTGATGTGATCAAGCAAAATCTTTTACGACCTTCCATTAAATGCAAGTTGCACAATTTGATTTCTTATTGTTTACTCCTGTTTCCCTTCAAAATACCAAGTCATTCAAATATTCCAATATTTTCTAAATTTATGTCAAATTGTGAAAAATTTGTATGATTTTTCAAACATAATTTCTGGGGAGCATTGAAAATCATTTACATAGGATTTTGGAGACAAAAAATGTGATAATTTTGTGAAAATGTAGAATGCTAGAACAAACAAATGAAACATTTTCCTGGAATGTGTACACCATACACGTTCTGTTCCTACTGATTTTAATACTGAAATAATTCTTACCACAATGTTATTTGATTATTTTTGTCGGCATTTCTAGAGTCTGTCAATTTAAGCATGTAGGCTCATTTCGCAACATGCAAGACAAGCCATGCACCTCTTGTAACTGCAGGGATTCGTACCAGGGTCTATTGATCAATGTATTGTGCGTACTAGCTCAACTGAGGATAACTTGTAAGCAACTCGCATGGTACATTGAGCGGAAGCCTTTTCCAGTCCCTTCACACACGGTCCCAGACTAAACCTAGAAAGATGTGATTAAGTAATCGGGGGTATTAACACTGAAAAGAAGGGCATATGAGTATACACATGTATGGCAGTGATATGTACAACTTGATATAGGTCTTCCATGGATTCCTATGTTTCAAGGTATGACAATAAGATGTGCCATTGGAAAGATGTTTGCTTTTGAATATCATTCATTCAGCTGGATCAAATTCTGGCCTAGGTAACAGAGATCTGTACATTATGTGTAAATGTGAGATGACACCTGGTGATATGGCAATTTTTGAATGGTTCGCAGTAATTGTGGCACGATTACACAGGCCCATCAAAGCAATCTTATCAATTCTCATATAAACACATCAAAAGAAATAAGTCCCCCTCTGAAAATTTCGTCATAACATCGTAAAGTAAAACTTTGTACCAATAAAACTTACTTAGAAATAATTATATGATTGTTTACTAAGTGTTTTGTGAAAATGAAAGATGTCCATGACTTCATGGCTGAATGAACCCAAATTGAAGACAAAACTGCCCTTTCCAAAAGTCACAAAGTAGGCCTATGCTTGTTAACGGCAAGGCGTATTGGGACAAGGAATGGAACTGGCCATCTTACAACTCACTGTGCTGAACTCTGCACCAAGGGGATTTGCATGGCTGAATGATCAAGAATCGATACATATTACAGTAAATGTTTACTTGGTGAGGATTTTAATAAACTGCACTCAAACACATTAGTAACAAGCCATGAATCAACTTTTGTGACAAGCATAGACCTACTTTGTGACTTTTGAAAAGGGCAGTTTTTGCCTTCAATTTAGGCTCATTCAGCCCTGAAGTCATGGAAATCTCTCATTTTCACACAGCACTTAGTAAACAGTCATATAATTATTTCAAAGTTTTATTGGTACAAAACGAAACCTTACAATGTTATGACGACATGTTCAGAGGGGGACTTATGTGTTTAGGTCAATAACATGAGCTGGTGACAAAATGAAGCATGTTATTCCATTATACAGCTATTTTATTGGTTTTATATTTGGTTGCAATGTAACGAATGTACCAAAATTGTGGAACAATAGGCACTATCACAGCAATATCATCAAATGTTACATGTTGACAATCACAACTGTAGTAACTTACTGTTGTTTCATACCATTTCCAAATATGCTTTTAGTTCTCAAAATGTTGCATTTTGATGTTTGGATCAAATTGCAACCAGTGCTCTTTGAAATTGAAACGGTCATGGCAAAATAATTTACTTTCTGGCAACTTGGAACTGGGAACTTGGAGTCCAGGGACAAAACCATGGTGGTGGTCCAAGTAGCACCCTGCCAGCTCCTGGGTTTAATGCAGTGATGCTTTTTCATTTGGAAAAATCAACATGCTGATATGACTGTTATTTGCATATTGTTAGCTCCTGTATTTGTGTATATTTTAATTTAATTTTTTATTACTTCAGTGGTCTGTGCTGTGCATCAAGCGTACATGGGCGTAAACACAAAAGTGATAAACAATCATGCTGATTGGCTGATCAACGGTCTTGACAACAAGATGATTGACCTGTTGGTTGTCGGCACATAGAAGGGGAGACCTCACCACTTCTACACGATCGCCGATCACCAACGCATACCAGGACCACAGAAGTGCTAAAAAATTACTTTATTATAAGAGTGATGGTGTTCCCAGAAAATTTTCAGAGCCGCAGAAAAATGGTATGATCTTGGGATATTTTTCCTGTCTTGATTTTTTTTTCTGCAACTCTGAATTTGTTTCTGGGAAATTTCAACATTTTGGCTTGAACAGGTCACAAATATATGTGCACATTTTGGGGCAATGTTCAGGTGTGTCAAAATGTGAAGTACTGAAAGGATGGGATGTCCCAATTGAATGACGTTGTGACATGACTCCAATATGTAAATTGTTTTGTCAGAGGTCATTAAAAGAAATGAATAAAACCATGCATCTATAAATTGACAGCAAGTGTATGTGTGTGTGTTTGATTGGAAAATTACAATAGTAGTAGTTGTGTTTTAGAAACATACCATTCCTAGTAACACCACGAATGCTGGGATAAGTTCGCACCCTTTTCAATTTAGGACCCGTGCACTTTTCGCCCCTTTCTATTTTCGCATCATCAATCAACAGCAGCACATTAGGCCTACCCACGGTTTAAAAGGGGGCGAAAGTGCACGGGTGCGAAATTGAAAGGGGGCGAAAGTGCACGGGTCCGAAATTGAAAGGGTGCGAACCGTCCTGTTTCCGTAACACACAACGTCATTTAACATTGTCACAATGTTGTAACAAATGATGTTGTGTTTTACTAAGGATTATGATTTTTGCAGAATGCCTAATTGCTACATGTTTTTTTTTTATCATGGTCATATGAATTCTCTTAAGGGGGTACGCAAGTCACATGGTTAAGGAATGTTCTCTGTATTCCTAAACCATGTGACTTTGGGATGATTTGAAGTAACCTCCACTTGAGATGAGTAGTATTTATTCCTAGCTATTATGTGAAATGAGACACATGTAGCAGCCGTATCGTTTTGATATGGATGTACACCATTTATTAGTCTGGCCTTGTTTTGAGTTCACTGAACTTATTCAAGTATTATATTTAGAATTTAGCACATGTCACAGCCATTAATTTTGCCTATCCCTGGAGAAAAATGCCCATCCATAAAGTTTAGTGGATGGGTGGCTAGCTAACACCCTGTTCATACATACACGCTATGTAACGGCGCGCGTGATTGGTCGAGAGCCGGGCATAAACAGCGTTTATGCCCGGTGGCCCGGATGTGCGATTGCAGTGGTAGGGAGAACGAATGAAATTCATGGTTTTTAATGATGTTTCTTGTTATTTTTTGTTAATATTTTGATGAAATAGGAATCACAAAATGTTCTGGTATGTATGAACGGGGTTCATTCATATATTTTCATGACTAAACGGTTGTATATGCCCTCGGGCCGCAAGCATAAGACTACGGACAAAAAGCAATTCAACATTTGTCAAAAATCATGATATAAAAGAATATGAGATTTTATAGCAGTAATAACATTAACTTAGTGGTGCATCCAGGTTTTAGAAAAGGCAACAAATGGTGGGGGGGTGCTGATTGATTTTAAATTCTTAAATTTGACCACATAAGGGCTCAAGGGTTATGATTTGCCACTCCCCCACCCCAGCCCAGCCCCCAGCAAAAAAACAAAACAAAAACAAACAAAAAACGTCTTAGGATTTCAATGTTTTTAGGCAAATTGTCAGATTCACTTTGTTCCCAATGCCACCTGGATGTGATGCTGCAGTACTACATTGCAAGTAGTTCCCCATCTAATCGGTTATCAGTTTGTAAGACCTGTTCACATTCCAACTTGGTCTTGTTAATATTGGACCCCTGGCTCCAAATCAAAACGAAGAGAAATATAGGGGGAGGGGCTAATGTTGCCCAAAGTTCACTAGGTGACATCCAACCAGAGAAGATGAGAATAGAAAAAAAGTTTCTGCAATTTGCCATGTTTTACACAAATCCATGTTAACTTTTCCTTTTAGGCCCTTCACAATTAATTCTTAGTTTCCTGTTTCATGGTTGAAAACCAGGGATGAGGCGACTTTTAATTATTAATTATTAATTATTAATTATCTTTTATTTTCTTTATTTTTAAAATAAGTCGTCGTAACCTACATCAAGCCATTTTGACAAGGAGCATGCATTTAATTATTTTACTACTATGTTCGATTTTATACATAAGTAATGGTACAATTAGGTTCTATGTTTATTCATCATTATAGATGATATGATCAAAGTCAGAAAGTAGCAAATGGTAGTCATTAAAAGTTATTTTTAAAGAGAAAATCCAAAATATAAATAAAATAATTAAATATTTTGCAATTCTCTACTTTGGACGCGGGCGGGAAACAGGAAACTAAGAATCAATTGTAATTGGCCTTAATTATATTTTATCATTTTAACTTTTACTTTTAATTATTATCATTTTGACTTTCACTTTGAATTATTATCATCATCTCTTCATCTCTCTCTCTTTCTGTTTTTAATTCGAAGATTAATTTATACACAATGTAGTTCCTTTATATTTTTTTAATATTTTGTTTCAAAAATTAAAAATAAGTTCATGTTTATATCTGATGATGGCGCTGTTACGGCACAGCTGCTGAAAAAAAAAAATCGATGAATCGATTATGATATGATGTCATGATTAAATTGATTAACACAACAACAAGGCCAAGTCAATATCCATATCCAGGCAGTGCACAGAATTAATACGAACAACGTTTGCTACATTATTCAGCTAAAATGTCTGAATATCTAATACTAGCCATTATTGGCATGTTAATTCTGATACTTGTCACTGTATTTGTATATTTTATGTACTCTGGTTTGTTTAATGGCATCGAAATTCGTACTGGAAAACCTCCGATACGAGAACTGCATGTTTGTACAAATATGCTGTCGGCCCATACAAAAACTGTGGTCCACTTTTCACTGAAGTGACGAAAGCCGCACCCGATTTGAGGTGTTTTGGTGTATATTATGACGATCCTGCAAAGGTGAGGAACAATTATGAGTTAATAAATTACTATAAATTCGTCAGATTAAGCTTTAAAACAAGATTGCGCAGTGATCGTCATTGTAAGCTTACCTAAAAATATTTCATTCATTGTTGTGAATTGTGCAAAGTCGACATTAGCCTATTTTATGACGGATGATTGACCTCACAGATCAGGCTGGAATGCAGGGCACAGCTGTCATTGACAATTGCATTTGCAGGCCACATGTGCTTGAATAGTCTTTGTCCTTTGTTTACTTTTGTTTACCAAAGTAAATTTGTCTGACTTTGCTTGTTTGATATTTTAAAAAGCCTTATCAAAAGGAATTAGAATTTGATAGGAAAACACAAAATAATTTTGTTTTCCAATTTTGTTCTAGAGTAGGACATTCATGACATGACAAAATATTCAGCGTTGTCCATAGCCAGTATCACAGAGCAAAATGCTACTCAATTTTGATCGCTTTGCTACACAATTTTGGAAACAAATATCAAGTTAATTTTTTATTTCTTCCGTGGTCCTGGTACGCGCTGATGAATTGCGATCGCGTAGAAATGACAAGGGCGCCTATTATGCACCGTGCCGAAGACCAATGGGTCGACCGGGGTCGCAATTTTTGACTTTATTGATGTATTGCTTTGTTGACATCTTGTCAAAGTTGGATCCTGATTTTTGATGATTGTTGACAATGAAAATTGTATCGTACTTGACAACAGCTGCGCCCTAGATTTTTATGTACCCCCGGTAGTTTACATCAGCTTTTTTAATTTAAAATTTATTTCTAATAAATGCCCCCTTACAAAAGGCGTCATCTTTTTATGCTATGGTTCAATAGTTATAAATTATTTTACAAATTTTACTCTAACTTAGTTGTATTATTTATTTTGTTTAAAATGTTCTAGGTACAATGTAGCACCAGAGAAGTTGCGCTATATTGTAGGAGCCGTTCTCAGTGAAGGTGATGATAAAGAGGCAAGCAAGGAACTCGAAGAAAAACTAGTCCAAGATGAATTTAAGATTGCCAAATTCCCAGAAGTAGATCATATGGTTATGGCCACATTCCCTCATATTAATTCACTCTCTATAATGATAGCTGTTCAACGTGTTTATCCTGCTTTTGGAGATTATGTTGTGGTAAGTCCGAAATATTTGCAGGAAATTTCATGTCTGACCCAAGTGAACATACCGGTATTAAGGTGGTACTACACCCCCTGATAAATTTTTTGACTAATTTTGCATTTTTCTCAAAAAGTAACTACACACTGGTAACACAAGTTATGTATAGGGGCATGGAATCCAATTACTTTGCCACTGAAATTTCAGTGATTCAAGACAAGTGGTTCATTATATCATACCGCTTGTCTTGATTCACTGAAATTCCAGTGTAATAAATGGATTCCTTGCCCCTATAATATACATAACTTTTGATACCAGTGCGTTATTATTTTTTGAGGAAAATGCAAAAATAGTCACAAACAGGATCTTAGGCAGGATTTGAACAAGGTTTGGGTGTGTAAATTAAAAAACTGGGTGTGTAAATTTAAGATTTGTGTACAAAGTATAGGCAATGTGGGCAAAAACTGGGTGTGTATTTACAAATTTGGGTGTGTAAAACACTCCCTAATTTATCAAGGGGTGTAGTACCACCTTAATGTTATCTAGAGTGATTTCTCTATAGTTGTTACTTCACCATATAGTGTTATCAGATAAAAAAATAAAGTATTTGCAGAATTCTGCATTTTTGTTAAAATCAGGTTACTCATAAATTGTCTTGAATTAGAGAGCAGGGATCAGACAAAATTTTGAATGTAAATCATATATTTCAGGGACTGCCTTTTGAGGAGAGTGAGAGCAATCGCTCAGATACTGGTCTCCTACAATCTGATATAGGAGAGTGATTTTTAGCTCTCCTTAGTTGGCCATTCTCTATGCTCTCCTGTAAATTCCAAAAGACAGTACCTGATATTTCTAAATTTGAAGTTGAAAGATAACCACATTTTTCCCCAGAACCAACTGGTTCCTTTCTGAGTGGATACATGTAATGAAACCAACTAAAGGCAGTGAAAAAACCTGACATCACATCCCTTTTTGGCTGCTTTATTTATTCTGTGTAAGAAAATAAATACAGGGGACAATGTGCCAAATATGGACTAGTTCTTCCCCTGCCTAGACACATTCATGGGTAAATGGTGGGTGAGATTGCTGAGGTCAATGTTAATTTCTAGAAGATTACTACATTGTAGAGTTGCCAGTTGCTTTCAGTGATATCAGCAAAATTTCTGTAAGATAGTTTGTATCCATGCGAGCTGTTGATTTTGGGCTGCGGGTCTCTCCTAATGTGAATCGCTTCGTGGATTCCTAGGGTCATTCCTGCTGTCCTTTTCTTTTGGTGACTCTGTCCTAGTCAATATTGTGACTGGACTCTTAACCCTAACGGCATAAGGGCATTTTTTCGCAACGGGAAGGGAAAGAAGGAAGGAATAAAGAGAGAAAATAAAGAAAGAAGTTGTTTGCTATGGGTGGGATTCAAACCCAGGACCCCTCGCATGCCAAGCACTGGGTTGGCGACACTTAGCCATGGGTGTTGGGCTTTGCTGGCCAGCGAAACCGTGCCTACATGTATATATCACTTAGGGCGATTGCATCATCACACCACATGGGATGCACGCACAAACAACGCATATATATCAAGTAGTATTTGTAGTACCTGGTACGGTTAGGGTTAATGAGCGGATACAGGGGAATTGACACTTGGAGTAACTGACTTACACTCCTTAAGTCTGAACTTGAATTTCCTTCTTGTTTCACTATTGTAAACAAAGCTATAGTCTGTGCATGTAATTTGTAATGTGGTATAACTCTTGTTTGATCTTCTAAGTGTGGTCCTTACGTGCTACCAGATTCTTATGCAGCATGGGGCAGGGGTTTAAAGGTGGTCAAAACTCCATACTGCTGAAATGAAACATGCGGCAAAGTTTCTCACTGGTTCCTTGAGATCAGGGTTGTCACCAGGACCAAAAAAGTACTGGTTAAGATATTGAAGGCGAAGCGTAGCGAGCGAAGCTCTTGCGCCTCGCACTATCTTTTTAGTGAACCACCCCACTAAAAAAAAATTTTCTTGCTCTTTTTATGATGAAATATCATTATCCACTTCCGGAAATGTAAAAAAAATAAAAAATAAAATAAAATAAATTTTTTTTTTAAAATCTTTTTTTTTGGTGAGTGCCGGACGGCCCCGGACAGTGCCGGATGGCCCCGACCGGCACCGTCCGGCGTAGTGACAACCCTGCTTGAGATACAATGGATGACAAATTGATCTTAGCTTTGCATTTGACCTAGGCATCTTACACACCATTACCCACTGAGGAAGGAACCAGTTGGTTCTGAAATTATCTGGGGAAAATAAAACTTCTTGTTTGTTACCTGCACATATTATATTTATATATCAACTTACACAACTGTTTATTTCTCAATTTGTTTGCAGCAAAATGGTCTGTGTGCTCATCCAGTCATGGAGCTGTATGATGATGGAATCATTCACTTCCTAGCACCACTAGCCAAACAAAATGAATTTTATGTTCCCGAAACCGGCGGCATCTCACCGGAAGAGGAAGCCCCAAATAGCGACATGTCTAGTAAAACAGGGGAAAGTAGTAGCGGTGAAGATCAGGAAGGAGGAGGCCAGGAAGGGACAACAGGCAGTGATAGTGGTAGCTCATTTGAGGAGCTAAATGTAAACGAGGATGCCTGATGTTAGTGTGTAATTTGTTCTTTGTGGTATTATCAGGCTTTTATGTAATTATACTTGTACTCTGAAATTTATTGGTGTTTGTAATTTGCTGGAAATGAATAACACTTGTTAAAACTACCTACCTACCTGTAATACAATAATTTGTTCCTCCGATGTTTGTGTGGAGCTGTTTATATGATAAGTATGGAGGATTTAGGGCAGGCTTTGACATAAGCCAGAATTTCTGAGGGCCATTTGCGCCCTTGATCTTAAATGTTTGAGGACCCTCACAAATGTTTGTGGGCCTGAATTTGGGCCATTGGTTTTAACCTATGAACCCCACAAAAAAGTGAGAAAAATGGTAAATTTTTTGCGGGCCTTTTGGGCCCGCCGGATGTATCTTTTGCGGGCCCTCCTTATTTTGAGGCCTGATATAGGGCAAGAAGACACTGTCTGCAATAGCTGCCAGGTGTCACTTGTAAGAAATGAGAATAAAAGTGTTTGAGACCCAGCCTTGGAAATTGTTCCTGTGCATGAAATAGACAAAATCCATTGAGTCCTTCACCAATGGACTGGGCGCATACTATGCGCAACCCAAACGATACCAGGCTGGCGACAGCTCGTTATAAAAGTAATTCAAGTATGGAAGCCGCCATTACCCTGCCATCGCGTAGGCCTGGAACACTACCGCGATTTCTACCGGCTATATCGCGTCCGTGCTCTGCGTTCAAGTCATGAAAAATCGTGGCTTGCTGCATCCACAGTTAGACTTTTTCAAGCCTGCTACAGTGCATTTTTTTCAAATGTTGAACAGGTTTTTGAATACTTTTAATTATATTTTTTAGTGCATCCATGAACTTAATTTATCAAATGCATTAAATCAACCAACAATCCCGCTATCCGGGCCAAGATTTATACAAGAAAAATACTGTTTCAATCACGAAAATTAACCTAAATTTTGCGCATACACGTAAGACTTAGCGATAGTCTATTCAGATATCGTTGTCAAGCTCGAGGTGATTGACCTCCAATGATTGACAGTTGGGAACGCGAACTGTACGCGCGATGCTGAACGCGTAGTCAAGGTAGCCGGGTTCTAAAGTGGGTGCTAAAACCTCAAATGGTGACCTCCATGCGTGTACCGGGGGTGCTAAAGTGGAACCAAAACAACAGCAGGAATCATAGAAAAAAAAGGAGGGATCAGCGAAATTTACTGTCAGCCCTCTGACGATACCCACACAGTTCATTGAGCACCCAGCTATGCTCTGTTAATTGTCTCATATCACTGGAAAGAACCATTGAAATTAAGAAATTATCAAAATGTCTCTGGGACAGCTATTGCAGATAGGGCCCGTCTGGCCTGGCCCTAAACTTTCGATATGACAAGTAGGCCTATACATGATCTAATGGTCAGCTTTGTACTGATTTTTGTTAAATGTCAATTCCTGGTTCGCACTTTCATGTTTAGATTGACAGGTTTTGACTTGGAACACGAGAGCTGTACATCTTTTTGTACATCAAGCTAAAGTTTGTTCGGTTTATATAAGGCGGAAATTATTTGGCTTTTGTTACTGTGCACGCCAATAAACTAATTATAAAGTCCCAACTCACACTTGTGTAAATTCACATGCTTGCGCCAGTCACACATTACGCAACGCGCGACTAGCGTAAGCATTGCGCCCAACTGCATACATGCCATTCTATATCAATACACGGTGTTATGAGTCTTATTTTTCTGCCTTATATAAACCGAACAAACTTTAGAATGTTATAGAGAACTGGCAGGGTAGTATTTAAAAAAAATAACATTGTTGAGTCTAAAAACTTACAGGTGTCGACACTACTGACAAACATTGGTATAAACCTTTGTGTAAGAAAGCACAAAACGAATCCTAACCCTTACCCTATCATTATTTTGTACTGTCTCACTTGAAGGATAAACCCAAGCATTAGTGATTGTGTCCTCAATTTCAAAGCCTGGATCTATTATAGGGAAAAACTGTTGACAATCTTTAGTACGTATGTCATCTTTGCCAGATGATGTATGGATGTAAATTATATTGTTCAGGATTAATCCTGATTCAGCAATGAGACTACACATATAAATGGCCATTTGCATTATTGGCATTGTAAGTCAACTAAGCTTCTTATAGAAAAATGATTTAATTTGTGTACATCGTGGAACATTCAACTACGCTTGCGACTAATCATGCTAATACATGAGTGTACAACACTACTCTCCGCGTCCATATTGCGAGGTTATCTGCGTATAACAGCTTACTACGCACAGCCACACAAAGATGTACACAAATTAAAAAAAAATTCTATAGTACTTAGTATTTATAGTAACCAATGAAATGCAAACATGTACTAATATCAAAGTAACAGCTTTGTTACTGTCATGTTTTTGCACATCGCACAAAGATTTGACACCTTCAGATGTGACTTGAAGAGCAATTAAGCTTGTATCATTTAAATGTACCATATTCATTCCATGATAAGTGCTACATGTACATGTAAGTGAAGGGGAGTACTATAATAGTGTATTCTGTATATTGTTATTATGAATCAAATGTATACCTCATCATTATTGTGTTGTTTAAAGTACCTGTAATATGAAATGAAATCCAACTCCAAACTTGAGCTGTCTTTTTTAATACATAAAGTTAGTCTCTCCATTTTTGTTACGGATGATAATATCGTTAACATACATGTATGTACTATTTAAGCTGCATACTTTGAAATTGTGTGAATACTGATTGCTGCCTAGCTAGTATATTGACTGCTCAGTGCCAGTGGGTAAGTGCAATTAGCTGCCCTGTGAACATTTATTAATTTACACTTAGCATATGTTCTCATCTACACATGGCAGTTACACATGGCAGCTATTGCACTTACCACTCCTGGCACTGAGCAGTCGATATCTAGCCTAGGGGTGTTCAGGAAAACCAAACTACAGTTTCACTTGACCAAAGGATTTGTTGTGCGATGGATTAGTTGTTTTAAAAGTTATTCTCAGATTGTTTTTTTTTTAAATTGTGTTTTCTATTTTTACACTACAAGATTTCTATTGGGCCACCTTCACAGGTACATTGTTGCCAAGGTACTGAGCAGTACCACTGATGGTGGGTCCTGTGCAGTAGCAGCATTAAGGTGGCTGTGTACTCTCAGACATGCATGTAGTAAAAGTGCAATAACTTTGTAATTATTCGCGCAAGACATATAAAAGTATACATTTTTTTAAAGGCAAGACATCAATAAATCTTAATATAAATGGGCAATTCCAAGCAAAAGTGGACATGACTCAAAAAAATGAAATTGCCAATATATATTTCTTTTAACTTTTATATTATTCCAAACAGATGTAAGGTTCAAGTTATAAACTTTTTCGGCATTTTTCTAACATTTTGGTGGTTTTTTTAAAGTTTCTTTGGAGAGTGTATTTTAAGTGAAAAACTCCTGTTCAACTTAGATATTTTCCAAGTGGGCCTATTTTATTAAACATGGGCACTTTTCTTTTAAATTTGATACATTTTGTATCTCTGAAATATGGTCTTCAAGAAACATCCAACACATTTTAAATAATCCCCCACTAATTTTTTTCTTTCATTGCGTTTTCATAGCACTAAATATGACGTAGCACGAGTTACCGAAAGATGCATTTTTTTATGTATTTTCAAAATGTTGGCAATGTAATTGATGCCACTTATTATTTTCCTTCTACTAGTAGTGCCTTGAGTAAAAATAAGAAATTAATATACAAAACACTATCCATCACATAATAATGACCCATTAAAACTGTAGCACGAGTTACCAGTAGCACGAGTTACCGATGTAGCATGAGTTACCATAGCCCACTTCCCCCTGTACCAGCAAAGGTAATGCAAAATCTACCACTTGGCAGCAATAGAGGATCTCCCAACTACATGAATATGCATTTATATGTGACCATGGTATTGGTAACTATTTTTTTTCTTTCATTGCGCTTTCATAGCACTAAATATGGCGTAGTACGAGTTACCGAAAAGATGCATTTTTTATATATTTTCAAAATGTTGGCAATTTAATTGATGCCACTTATTATTTTCTTTCTGCTAGTAGTGCCTTGAGTAAATATAAGAAATTAATATACAAAACACTATCCATCACATAATAATGACCCATTTAAAACTGTATACGAAAGTTACCAGTAGCACGAGTTACCGATGTAGCATGAGTTACCATAGCCCACTTCCCCTGTACCAGCAAAGGTAATGCAAAATCTACCACTTGGCAGCAAAAGAGGATCTCCCAACGACATGAATATGCATTTATATGTGACCATGATATTGGTAACAGCTTTCTAGCAGCAGTGTAGCCAGTGGGGGGGGGAAGGGCAGCCTGCCCATGACAAACTAGAATTATGCAGTTCGTAATTAAGGTGCCTTATACACACACACACAAAAGTGTGTAAATAACAAAGGTTTGTAAATAAAAATAATATGCAATATCCAAATAAGCTCATTAATATTCATAAATATGCAAATAACATGACACAAAATTATACAGCACATCAGGCCACCATATCCAACCAAACCAAGTTTGAAGTTGATTGGTTATTGTGTTTATAATGCTACAAAGTGGATTAATGAAAATGTAGGCAAAATTTGTAAATAAGCTCATTAATATTCATAAATATGCAAATAACATAACACAAAACTACACAGCACATCAAGCCACCATTATTCTATCACCATACCGGTACCAAGTTTGTAGTTATTGTGTTGGAGCTGTACAGTGGATTAATGAATTTGCTTCCGCCCGGACAGCCAAACAAAGAAAGAAACAAAGAAACAACCAGGCAACCACACATGTTTAGGTGCCAAAAATTAAAGAGAAAAGTGACCTCCTGTCGCAGGAAAATTAAAGTAAAAATATGGAAGGCAAAGATAGAGATAAGATTCAAGGAGCCAGTTTCCACCCCGATCATGTGCCAAAATAGTGTAAATTTATTTATACCAAATTTTTGCACACACCAATAAAGTCCTTTTTTTTAAGCTCAAAGACTTTACATTGTAAAGTCTCTCTAAAAAAACATGCTATTTAGCATATATCCCACTATCAATACCTGGTCAAAATGATGCAACCAAAATTTTAGCCCTCCACCCCTAGGATCTAGCCTAAGAACCAATCAATTAATATGGGCCTCATGGAAGAACAGAGGATACCTTAAAACATCCACTGATTGAGTAACCGAGGCAAAAGAAGAAATAAAACAAACAAAATAGATACTGGAAATCCTGAGATTAACAGCCACAATAACAGCCGCTAGACAGCTACATGTAGTGCACACAGCTTTTTGAGCTCTGCCAACTGATCCAAAATTTGACTGCTTCCAGATTGATTTATTGCTTCATATTTATATGACATTGTAGCTGTTTGCACCAGGATCATCTTGGTGTACTTATTTTCTCAATTTGTGCAATATTTCTGGAAAAATTGGTGATTTATAGATATATTTTCTGACTGTGTGGACATATATATGGTGTATTGCTAAGGAGCTGCTATTGTCCTCCATGCATCATCACTTCCTGTTTACATCTTGTGCCTAATCAATATCTTTGACAATGGACATTACAATGGACACAATGAACTTCCTCATCAACTCTGTCAATGAAACCTTCAATGGATTTACAAATAGTGCAATATTGGACTCTATGTGGGAAATTTTACCTAGGACATGTTCAACAACTGTAGCCATCAATCCAGATATTTATGACCAACTTATGTACGAACTTTATGCAAGGTATGGTAATCCTGATGATAGAAGTAAATATGGACATATCTACAGATGCCTGCAGCCAAATGATGACAACAGTGAACAATCACAAGTTACAATCACATGCTACGCCAGCACTTACAACATTTCTGTACAAGGAAACTTCACCAACTCTGGGTTGACAATGTACTTTCGCAAAATTCAGGAGAAAATTGCAGCAGAAGATATACCATGTGATCAGCCAATCACTTCTACTCCTTCGCCAACACATCAAAGATCTACAACCTTGCCATGCTTTGAACTAAATGCCAGTCTGGAAAGTACTGGGCCTATGGATATCTCGCCATTCTCACCTGCAACATTGACTCAAATGCAAGAATCTCAAACCCCTGCTCCAAGATGTGTTAATGCTACAACACAAACACCCCTACCCCTGCTGCTCCTAGATGCATGAGTGTGGCAACTCAAACTGCTCCTATCCCTGCTCCAAGATATGTGAATGCCACGATGCAAACTGAAACTTCCTTGTCATCGAACTTTTGTCAAACTACACCTGCAATTAAGGATCTACCACATATCCAGCCTGCTAACAAGCCAGTTCCCAAGCCTCCATGTGTAATTCCACCTGCGATAACCAGTAACCCATTTGATGTATTAGAGCTGGAGGACATATCAAATGATGAACTACATGTACCTCATGAAACTGTTTATATTCCAGCTGTACCTACCAGCAACTCATTTAGTGTGTTATATGTGGAGGATACATTGGATGAGGAACTGCCTCCTCTCCCCTTGCCATGGATTGAATCATCACCAAAACCAAAGAATAAACCTGCTGCTATCAACTCTAGATCTTCACCATCACCCAAACGCAACAATGTATCAAGAGGATTTACACCGCGCAAACGAACTGTACTATTAATCGGAGACTCGATTCCCAAGCATCTTCAGGGAAGACGATGTCACGAACTCAACGCGTCTTAAATCGGTGCATGCCTGGTTCCAATCTGGATTATTGGAACAAACTCGGACCTGCATATATTGAACTTGATACTCCTGATGTAGTTATAATGCATCTTGGTACTAATGACATTGATTTCAACTCCCCAGCTGAATGTGCCAATCGTATTCACCAACTTGCTGAAACCTTACTTTGTTTGAGTACGAAGCCTATGAATATTGTCATTTCTGGAATCACCATACAAAGGCATCATGGTCACCGAGTGTGGATTAGGGATTTTAATACAAAAATGAGTGAACTTTGCCATGAACTTGGTTGGCACTTCATTAAAAATGACAACATACTTTCATTTCATCTTGGTGATGATGGTCTTCATTTGAAACAAACTGGTACCACCATACTTGCAAAAAACTATATTTCTATAATCCAGGATCTACGCTATTCTGCTCCTGAAAATTTTCAACTGAAGAACAACCAAACTGTAAAATAAACAAGACTACGGAATTCACTATGAACTCTAAAAAATCTAAAGAGCTTCAAATACATGAACTGAATCCTGATTGTACATTATATATGCAAAGTAAATGTGATATTAAATGTAATTATGTTCCAACAAATTTTGATGACAATAGAGACTTGATCTCAATTGATAAGAATAAGGATGTTTGTGATGTTAATTCTTTGAACTTTCATACAACAGCAAATGTGATTGACAGTATAACTTCAAATAATAATTTAAAAAAATGTGCTGCCAAAGGTATATCATCTTCTTTTGCTAGTCATTCTGAGAATTCTATTTGTGGAACTTGTAATTGTAAAATAAGAGCATCCCAATCTGAAACCACTTGTATTCAATGCTCTCTAAATTACCATATTGATTGTGTATCTATTGAAAATGATAATGCCTCTTACTGGTGCCACTCATGCTTTTACAGAACATGTCTCATTGAACTTCCTTTTTGTAATGAACCATTTATTGATTATAATTGTAAAATGTCTAAGGGGTTTACAATTGCTCATCTTAATATTCAAAGTTTACGAAACAAAGTGGACCATGTCAGAATTTTACTTGATGAAAATAATATTGATATTTTGTGCTTGACAGAAACTTGGCTGAATAATGATGATAATGATAGTAATATTACAATTGAAGGATTTAAATTTTGTAGACTTGATAGAACAACAATGGAGCATGGTGGATTATTATGTTATGTAAAGATGGTATTGTTTTCAAAGAGAAATCTGATTTGCATGATAATGAAGTTGAAGCTCTCTGGGTTGAAATCAATCTTCCTCACACTAGGCCAATTCTCCTTGGAACTGTATACAGAGTTCCTGATTCAAAGGCTGCCTATTTAGACAAATTAGATTTAGTCTTTCAAAACTGTACTTCTATTTATGATGATGTTGTAATAGTTGGTGATTTTAATTTGGATTTATGTAAAAAATGTAACAGTAGTAAAATAAATAAAGTTGCTTCTCATTGTAACATGAAACAACTTATTGATGATTATACACGAATTACTGAAACAACCAAAACAAAATTAGATCTTGCTTTTGTTTCTAATCCTAATCGAGTTTCTGACTCGGGTGTTCATAGTTTTGGTATCAGCGATCACTCCTTAATATACTTGGTACGGAAAAATAAAAAACCAAAAGCTCCTTCAAAAACAATTAAGTATCGCTCAATGAAAAAATTTAATGATAATGATTTTGTTAACTCTATTAAGGGTAAAAATTGGGATAAGGTTTTAAATTGTAATAATGTTAATGATGCATTAAGTGTTTGGAAAGAACTATTCAATGATGTTTGTGATGATCATGCACCTATAAAAGAAAAGCTTGTGAAAGGATCACCACTTCCTGAATGGATTACTAGGGACTTCATTCAATTAACTAAAGATAGAGATTACCACTTCAAGAAAGCACACAAAACCAACAATCCTGAAGATTGGAAGACTGCTAAAGTGTTAAGAAATAAGGTTAATAATATGAATAAGTCTTTGAAAAAGACTTACTGCTGTAATGCTATTAATGAAAATGTAAATAATTCTAAAAAGTTGTGGTCTACTATTAAAAAGTTGATTCCTGACAATAAGTCTTCCGTTCATGCTGTCAAATCTAATGAGGGAATCACAGCTAATGATAAAGAAACTGCGGACAAATTCAATGAGTTTTTGCATCAATTGGAAACAGTCTAGCCACTAAATTTAACAGTAATGATTATGATGACAAAGAATGTGCTCTGGGTAATCGTGTTAATGCTCAATTTTGTTTTGATTATATTACACCTGAATTTGTCTTTGATGAAATTTGTAAGATGAATAACAGCAAATCACCTGGTATTAGTAATTTCGATGTAAGGCTTTTAAAATTGGCTGCTCCAGTTATTTGTAAATCTCTGGCTTATATTTGTAATCTTTCGCTTTATACATCTTGTTTTCCAAATGACTGGAAGCAAGCCAAAATTACTCCTATTCATAAGGAAGGTGATAAGTATGATGTAAATAATTATAGACCAATTTCTGTGCTTCCTGTCCTTTCTAAGATTATTGAGCGAGCTATTCACGATCAACTTTACAATTTCTTCACTGAAAATAGCATTTTAAACCCTTGTCAGTCTGGCTTCAGACGTAATCACTCTACTGCTACTACTCTTATTGATGTTTCCGATTACATTTTAAATAACATGAATCAGGGTGTTGTCACAGGAGCATTGTTCCTGGACCTCAAAAAAGCTTTTGATACTGTAAATCACAAAATTCTTCTTCAAAAGCTTCATAGCTATGGTGTCACTGGTAATACTTTAAATTGGTTTAGGTCGTACTTAAGTGGTAGAATACAATCAGTCAATGTTAACTCTACACTCTCTGATTTTAAGAATGTAAACATCGGCATTCCACAGGGTTCGATCTTAGGTCCACTGTTGTTTATAATTTATGTTAATTCTCTTCCTGAATGTATTGATTGTAAATGTGTTATGTATGCTGATGATACAACTTTGCTTTTCAAATCGTCAGACCCATATGCTCTTCAGTCTCAGATGAATGATAGCTTATTAAAAATTGCTCGGTGGTTCGAAATCAACAAGCTTACTCTTAACATTAAGAAAACTAAGTACATGCTTTTTGGAACAAATCATACTTTGAAAAAATTTGATGACATTTCACTTATCTATGGTAATGAGCCTATCGAAAAGGTTGATAAATTTAAGTATTTGGGGGTCATATTTGATCCAATCTTAACTTGGAATGAACATATCAATTATATTTCTTCAGTTATTTCTAAACGTATTGGTGTCATTCGCAGAGTTAAGTTCTATCTTCCTCCAGCCACATTAAATTTACTTGCCAATGCATTGGTCTTCCCACATTTTGATTATTGCAGTCCTGTTTGGTCAAACTGCATTTCTGAACATTGTAATTCTCTCCAAATTCTTCAAAACAAACTTGCTCGTGTTCTTTTGTCTGCTGACATTAGAACACCCATTTCTGATATGATGCACACTCTTTCCTGGGACAGATTAAATGAAAGATGGGATAAACAGCTCCTTGTAACTGTTTTTAAATGTCTTCATCATGATGCTCCTTCTTACCTCTCATGGCAATTTATTTTTACTTCTTCAATTCATTCAAAATGTACCAGAAGTCAATCTTGTAATACACTTGTCTTGCCATCTTGGAATAATAATTCAGGGAAACGAACTTTTTTTTTTTGAGGTGCCTCAGTGTGGAACAAACTGTCTTCTGATGTTCGAATTAATCTTACATCAATGAATGTGAATATGTTAAAATCACAGATAAGCATATAATTCACACCTTTTCACCTCTGTTAGTATTAAATTTCACTTCCTGTTTGTTAAAATTCATGTCTTATAAAATGCATTTTATCATCTTGATTTGTAAATATTACCTACATGTACATATGTACACATTTTTCAATTTTGCTTTTCTTTTGTATTATGTAATTTATCTCTTGATATGTAAATTGTTAAAATCTTATATTATTTAATTATTATCAGGGTCTCATGGGAGACCAGTTTTTGTAAACTGAATGAAATACCCTGAATAAAGATTGTTATCTATCTATCTATCTATCTAACATTGTTGATACTGAGATTGGTATAGTTCTGAGATTTGTATTGGAAATTGGTTTGTTGTTGAGTGTAATGAGGCTCATTTTCCAGCTTAGTGAAGTGATTGAAATCGGGCAAACTAGAGTATTTGCACCAAGCAGGAAATGATCTCAACCAAAAGATGACCAAACATTCTATAACTCCGAAAGCAATTTTGAAAAAACTTACAGAGCAAATAACCATGAACATTACAAGTTTTGTGAGGGAATTTAGAGTCAAATAACATGGAAGTAAAAGTTTTATCAATTGTTGACTGTTCAATTTAACTGTTTAAATTTAAGCCCTAGAATAAAATATCCAAACAGGATCAAGCAAAGGCGTATGTAAGGCTGGGATGTTTGTATGTAATGTGTGTGGTACATTGTATGCTGGTACATACACTGAATAGTGTTATTTGTACATAGATGGGTTATTTGGGGGGTTATTTGTATATAGATTGAGTTATTTGATCATTACACCAGTTGTTGAGGAATTGTTATCAAAAAAAATTGACATTTAGATGAACTATACCATTTTATATATGGCCGGACAAACTGTAGCACGAGTTACCGTAGCACGAGTTACCATGTTTTTTGCCAGTCAATGTAAAACTATGAGGGGCACAACTTTTTAAGGTATACCAAA